>NC_037601.1:1189979-1489979 GCF_003073045.1 Pomacea canaliculata
GTTCTAGTTTCCTTCACACCAAATCTCAACATCATAAGAAATAACATAACATACGCCGCACGTGTTTGTCTACCTGGTGACGTGCGAGATAACACACAATATGGCCGCAAGACAGTGACGCACTGGGTTATTGTCCCTGGGCAGCAAATAGGACACGCATAAGAATCTGTGCAGTCGTAACAGGGTGACCCGGATGTGGGGAGAAAGGTAGCACGGCAAGTTAATTTTTGTTTGTAGAGGACTTATAGTTTACTCGACATTTTCTGCTGTCGCTTTCAAGTGGCCAGGTGAGTGTTCTCACCCCGCTCAGTCTCCCGGGTACAGAGATCGATTGTTGCATTAACAGGTATGCCAGACATTCTTCACCCATTGCGTCACATGCCGTATAAAAGAGTTCGTACTGTCAGCGAGGACACGAGTGTTGACGAGAGCCTGTGGCTGCTTCCCTCAGCTTCCTGTCTTACATCATGACATCATTTGTTGGGCTCTTACTGGTGCTACCAGTTACTGGAGCAAAACATTTGTCTGTAGTCCGTGTGTTGGCCTTTAGTCCTTGTGTTCCATGTGTTTGTCAGTAGTCCATGTGTTTGTAGTCCATATATGTGTAGTCTATGTGTTTGACAGTAGTCATGTGTCTGTAGTCCATGTGTTTATAGTCTATGTGTCTGTAGTCCATGTATTTTTAGTCTATGTGTCGGTAGTCCATGTGTTTATAGTCTGTGTTGGTAGTCCATGTGTTTGTAGTCTATGTGTCTGTAGTCCATGTATTTGTAGTCTATGTGTCTGTAGTCCATGTATTTGTAGTCTATGTGTCTGTAGTCCATGTATGTATAGTCTATGTGTCTATAGTTGGTGTGTTTGCTTGTAGTCTATCTGCTTGTAGTCTATCTGCATGTGTTTGTAGTTCATGTGTTTGCCTTCAATCCATATGATTGTAGTCCTTGTTTTGTTTATAGTACATGTGTTTGTAGTTCATGTGTTTGCCTTCAATCCATATGATTGTAGTCCTTGTTTTGTTTATAGTACATGTGTTTCTAGTTCATGTGTTTGCCTTTAATCCATATGATGTAGTCCTTGTTTTGTTTATAGTACATGTGTTTGTAGTTCATGACTTTGCTGTAGTTCGTATGCTTGCCTGTAGTTCATGCCTTTGTCTGCAGTCCATGTGTTTGTAGTCCACGTGTGTCTGTAGTCCATCTACTTGTCATGTCACTTCTGATAGTCATGAAATCTCTCATTTTCTTTTATTTTTATTTCCCCACCTTTGTAAGCTCTTCAGTTTTGTTGTTGTTTTGTTTTTTTTTGCCCCCTCTCCACTCTTTCGCATATCTCTCACACATACACACACACTAACTACAGCACACCAGTCTCTTGAAAACACACACACACGGACACACACAGATTCGTGCACACAGGCGCTGGTGTGTAGTTGAGTGAACAGACAGACAAAGAAATCTTGGCACCTGATTAGATGTTATTAACTTCAACTTTTATCTCTTTATTTCTTTTTAAAAGGGTTGTGTAGAAATGGAGAGACAGAGGGAGAGACAGAGAGAGACAGAGAGGACCAATCACATTTGACTCGGGCCTTAGCTATTAAATCAGATGATGTACCTCCAGCTGCATACACGTCTACAGCTGTGAGCCTCGGAGCCTTGTGAGTGTAGACAACATGGAGTAGACGATGGGGTAGACGATGACAACATGGACAACATGGAGTAGACGATGACAACATGGAGTAGACGATGACAGCTGCTTTCCCCGAGTGATAATGTGATGAACACTTGCCAGTCATACCAACGATCACATGAGAGACGAACGTCACGTACGTCACATCACCTGACCATGACAACTACTTGCCCTGCGCTACAGCCACGTCACTCTACCCACTGTGCACATCAGCGACGTTACATCCTCTGTGACGTTCTGATTGGTTCAGTTTTAAAAGCCGAGACGTTTCGTGGGCCACACCTTAAAATCATTTTTAAAATCTGTCAGTTGTTGGAACTGATGTCGAAATAACAGCCTACCGCGTGTCTGACATTGTCCATGATGTCATGCTACTAAAAATAACTATTGCATGTTGGTGTCATCAAAGTACAGCTGCATGGTGTCATACTATTACAACTAATATTCCTTGATGATGTCATCAAAGTACAGCTGCACGCAGTGACGGGTACATTGAGTACAATTCTGACTCCGTGTTTACACGAGTTAACCCTGGACTGACTGTGAAGCTAATTTTATTTGCTGTGAATGTGTCATTATCTCCCTTCACATGACGACTGTCCTTCAGATGTTCTGTAGAATCCACGGCACAAAGGCGGCGACTTCAGTGTAGATACCCGGGAACCGTGGGTTTGCACACGACACACCCGATGACACCAGCCCGTAGAGGACGTAGCGTCCTGCCTCACTGCACACCAACGGGCCACCCGAGTCACCCTGCAACATCGTCACAATGTGTGGTGACAGCTGACAGCCTGGCGATGTGACATGACAGGAATTACTGTCTACATGGTTAATGACATGACAAGCTGTACACTGCTGCAATGACATGACAGGCTGACAGTTGGAGGGACACGTCAGGAACGGAGCTGTGTGACAAGAACTATTCTCACAAAATACTTAAAGAGGAGCAGGGTGCACAACATACCCCGCTGTCTACTTTGTTGTTTTCTTCCCAATAAAGCCCTCAACGCAGGACTAGCTCAATAGTTCCTGAGTTTTTTAGGAATTTATACAGTTACATGAAATTATTTAAGTAAGATTCGCATATAAACAGTGATACTGAGTAAGCTTTGCATACATAAAGTTATTTCAGTAAGCCTTGGATACTATCAGCTGTACTCGGTTATTTGAGGAAGTCTTTATATGAACTGTTATATTCAGTTATTTGAGTTAGCTTTATGTGCTAACAGCTGTAGTTGGTTACTTGGGTTAGACTTGGATATGAACAGTTATATTCCGTTATTTCAGTCTAGGTGTTAGCTGTCATCAGCACCTAACGTCCAGTCGAGTTTGTGGAATTCCAGATTCTCTCGAGACCAGCAGTCAGGTCAGGTCAGGGACAGACACTCTGTCTTCCTACCAGCTGGTAAAGGGGAGTTAATTGAGACAGCGTCTCAGTGCGCATCTCCAGGAAGAGCTTGTAACAATGACCAACATCAACCTAGAGTGTGACGGATGATGTCGCCAGTGTGTATTTAACCACAGCTGGTGTTCTCTCCCCTTGCAATACACCTGTTAGCCTTATTAGCTGTGCTGCCTGCTGTCTGCATGTCTCGCGGTGCATGGCGGGTGTGACGTGGTGAGTGGACACACAGACACACAGACACAGACACACAGACACACAGATGGAGGTTCGCACCTGTACCATCCTCAGTATTTCTAGTCATTAAGTCTCAAGGGAGAGCTTTGTTGTTGATTACAGAGACCGCGTGTTTCCATGGAGATGGACTGCAGGAATGGGACAGGGTTGCGACAAGGAAATACGGTGGCTATCCCTACAGTATCCCTACACTATCCCTACACTATCCCTACACTATCCCTGCACTAGACCTAGACTAGCCCTACACTATCCCTGGACTATCCCTACACTATCCCTAGATATCCCTAGACTATCCCTAGACTATCCCTACACTATCCCTGCACTATCCCTACACTAGCCCTACACTATCCCTGCAGTATGGCGGCAGCGTCCTGCTTGGTGCTACCTACCAGACAGCTGTCACGTGATCCGTTGACGGTGTCGCCGGCACAGAAGCGGTTGGACTGGAAAGTCATTGCATACAGCGAGGAACAGGTCTGGTCAGTCTGAATGTCCACACTCACCGTCTGTAGCCACCTGGTGGTCGCCAGCTGCTGGACTGCGAGACAGGGGCGGTAACTCAAGGGTTTAATGAGAGGAACAACAGCTCAACATCGTGTATGTTGCTATGACAACAGGGAATACAGAAAGAACAGAAGAAAAATTATTGGCTGTCACCCACTTGACGTGGCTCCCCAACCAGTGACGTGGCACGTGGCGAACCTGGTGACGTCAGCGCCGGCCTGAGGCAGACACACTCTGGCCACGCCCACTGCCGGGTCGTTGAGGGTCAGGGCCTTGCTCAAGGTCAGAATGGCGATGTCGTTCTCTGGACAGTGAACAAACCGCGACTGTTGGTGTCTGTGCGTTCGAAACCTGGCCCCCGACAAGGACAACGTGTTTCTGGACATGTCTGTATGCTGTTTTACCTTTTAGCGTGTTTGCTGTAGTGCCAGCATATTTGTTGACGTGTCCGTGTGTTTGTTGACGTGTCCGTGTGTTTGTTGACGTGTCAGTGTGTTTGTTGACGTGTCCGTGTGTTTGTTGACGTGTCCGTGTGTTTGTTGACGTGTCCGTGTGTTTGCGTGTCCGTGTGTTTGTTGACGTGTCCGTGTGTTTGTTGACGTGTCCGTGTGTTTTTGTCATGTCAGGACATGTTAAGATGTCAGTTTGTTCATCGATGTGTCAACGTGTCTGTTGAAATGTGTCGGCTTAATTGTGATTACAATGTCGAGAGTATTTTTCCCGTGAACTCTTACCCAGGGTGGCTCTTTGAAAGTTTGGGTGGACGGTCACCGCCTGCACCCCAACCCCAGGTGTCAAGGCTGCCTGCAGGTCATTGGAGCCGACTCCCACTGTGTAGGTGGCGCCGCTGCCAACAGACGTTTCCTGTAGCAACCAGGTGAGGACAGAGAGACAGGGGGTGCGTGCGTGTGTGTAGGGTGTGTGTCTGTGTGTGCGTGCATAGGGTGTATGTGTGTGTTTGTGCGTGTGTAGAGTGCGTGTCTGTGTGCGTGCGCGTGACGTATGACGTCTGACATACACGTAACGCAGCACGTGCAATCCTGACATAAAGGTGAGCAGTTTGCGTGAGCAGGTGCAAAAAGCCAACAACTCAACCCACGTGACCCCGGCCCCTCTGCTGACCTGACCGTGCAGTGGGCGGCGGTAAGCACGTGACGTGCGTCGATGATCACTCCGCCGCAGAAGCTGCCGTCGCCGCGCTGCACTGCCGCTTGCCATGGATACGCGCCGCCTGCTGCCGCCGTGCCGCCAATGATTCGCGTCAGCAAGGTCAGCGGTGTGCCGCAGTCTGCAAATGACGTCATCGAGACCCATTGGTCGGAAACCGCCTGACGTCAGAGTCTCTAAATGACGTCATATGTACAGCGTCCGCTAACGATCGACAGCCTTGGCTACCAGCGCGTCATCTGTTGTCCGCTCGCCCCAGTCACAGCGATGATGATGATGATGATGATGATGATCTGCATGGCGCGTTCCAGATCGAGGGCGGCCATTGGCTGCTATGTCAGGTGATCACACAGTGTGATCACACGGTAGTCTTCATGTGGACGTCAAAGGTCAAACAATTCGTTCACTGTTCAAAGTAGGGTGTAGTAACGGTTCTTTTCATTATTTGTTTTTTCATTGCTAACTTCCATTCAAAATGAGTCTGTCTGTCTGTCTGTTCATCTACCATACTTACAGTAACAGGTAAAGAGAAGTGTTACCTCCACTTGTTACATCGTTGTTAGGTGTAGATGGCGGTGGTGTTGGCGACTGCTGCTGCTGCTGCTGTGTCGGTTGTGTTTGCTGTGTTGGCAGTTGTTGAGGTTGTCGCTTTGGATCCCGTAGCTGTGGTGTCGGGAACTGGGGGCGATAACCCTCGTGGCTTAGTGACCGGCCGGACGAAGGGTCCTGACCTGTTGACGTTTGACGGCATTCAGTATTCACCTGTCACGTCGCCATGGCAACACCTGCTCCTTCCATGCCAGCCACGTGTTGCACCTAACTACGAGTAGTTTGCGCGTGCGGTCGCTGTGTCAGCAAAGTGCACAACATCCGACACTTAGTCTCGGGTAGGAAACCCTGTGTGGTTCACTGTGACAAACACTCTCTTGGCTGAGGTCAGAGTTCGGTGTTGTCTTCTAACTGGTCAAAGGTTAACTTCTTATTTTTATTATCACCTTTCTTGTCAACAACACACTCGCTGACCTTCTGGACACTGAGCAAAGCACATGACACACAAGTCCGTTGGCCGAGTCCTATACACTGTGATCTACCTACCTGACAGCACATCTACCTGACAACCTACCTGACAACATATTTACTGACAATCTACCTGACAACATATTTACTGACAATCTACCTGACAATCTCCCTGACAATCTACCTGACAACATATTTCGTGTAAAAACTCACCTCGGACAGCTGCGATCAGACCAGATGCCGACAGAGCGACTACAACCACCACCAGAGTCGGCAGGTGTTGTCGCAACATTTCCACACCGTTGTCAGCGCTGTCAGAGACCGAAGCACCGTGACGACAGCAGGTGAGCGTATGATGTGACCCTCGACAAGCGGAGAGTTTAAAGTTCTGTGACCTCTCGTGGTGCGGACTCTTGCCGTCTGATGCAAAGTCCCGCCAGTGGGTGGCGGCGGTGAGCTAAGCTTACAACACACACCAGGCGCCCATTAGACAGTGTGAGACATGGCAGGCAGGCAGGCAGGCAGATAAACCTAACATTTGGCACAGCTCGTCATGTTTGCCCACCTTGCCAGGAATCCCAACTCACGGTGTCATGGCAACAAGTCGCAAAATTCAACACACACGTATCTTACCTGCCTGTGGACCTCTTATAAGACAAGACACACCTGAATCTTTTGATAAACAACTTGGGTAGAACGGCGGCTGAAAAGAGATTATTGGGGTAAAACAAGAGCAAGCAACAAACAATTTGAGTAAACAAAATTATCTGACATCAAATAATTTGAGCACAGCGGGAGTTACGAACATGTTTACTTCACTAGACGTAAACAAAAACAACTTGTCGGCATTTGTATTTTATGCAGGCTGTGTATCTTTCAAACCAAAGGCGCGTACAGAAGTCGTTATGTCATACTCCAGTGCACCCCGTATACTATGTCATATGTACCCAGTATACTATGTCATACTCCAGTGCACCCCCAGTCGCGCCATCTTGTTGTTTGACTGGAGGAGAAGGAACCGTGACGATCCCGATGCTGTGACAACACGTGACCTCGCGAGGGTTGACTAAGTAGAACGCTTGTGCACGCAGTGACCGCTGTAAGAATGACGACACTCAGGTGTGACATTCCCTTCCGCCACTGGAAGCGTCCATCTGCAACCTGCACAGCGACTGCAAGCAGGCGGCGCTCCGCTAGTGGAGAGCGAATTTGTAACGCGACCTGTGATTGGTCAATACGATTTCAGCGTGAGTACATAATTGTTAAGCCCTGAATAAACATCAACAGTTTACCGCCGGTTGGTTGTCCTTGAAATTAAAGCATTTTTTAAATCGGGCGACACGAGCTGCTGACACACCTGACACTCGCCTGCGTCCTCGTCACCTGGCCTCGGGAGTCTGCTTGAGGGCATCTCATCCACTGCTGCCTCCACCCACACACCTCCACCTTCATGTTGCCGACATGTTGGCGAAACAACACAGTGACACTATGACACTGTAACAAAATGACACTGTGACACTATGACACGAGGACACAATGACACTGTGACACTATGACACTATGACACGAGGACACAATGACACTGTGACACTATGACACGAGGACACTATGACACTGTGACACTGTAACAAAATGACACTGTGACACGATGACACTATGACAATACTCGATGACATTGTGACACAATACACTGTGACACTATGACACTGTGACACATCAAGACCTTTCATCTGACAGCTTGTCGTTGGCTGACAGCCAACATATTTTCCTGTAGGTCGAGAAGATCTGAGAATTGTTTACGTGATGGAAGCTGTCAACAATGCAGTGTAGGTGTGTATGCGAGTGTGAAACACGTGAAGTAGAAATAAACACTGGTCAAGGGGAGCTGACTCTAGCGAAACAAAAAGCGCAGACGACACTGGCTGACATGACACTGACTGACATGACACCGGCTGACAGGACACCGGCTGACACGACACTGGCTGACATGACACCGGCTGACATGACACTGGCTGACATGACACCGGCTGACATGACACTGGCTGACATGACACCTGAAGGAAGCTGGCGTGTGTAGAGAAGATCGGAAGTCCGTGATTAGGAAGTCATTCCTTGCCTAGCCCAGGTGACATTCGCAAACCTCTTGTTATTTATTTGATTCTACTCAAAGTTTTATTTAGTTTTTGTCAAGGGTTTACTGTGTGGAGAAATCTGTCAACAATGGCTATTACCTGGCGCGTGAGACGGACAGATGACAAACTTTGCAAAACTTGTTGAAACATTTGAAACATTCGTGTGTTTGTTCTTTGCGAGGACCTTAGCAGTGGACACTCACCTGCACCGTGAAACTGGATTTAAAACACAACCTGTGAGCTAATACAACTGTAACACGTGACATGAGGCCGGCATTCACAAACACAAAGACAACAGGTGAGACAAGCATTCACAAACACAAAGACAACAGGTGAGACGAGCATTCACAAACACAAAGACAACAGGTGAGACAAGCATTCACAAACACAAATACGACAGGTGAGACAAGCTTTCACAATCACAAAGATGACAGGTGAGACAAGCATTCACAAACACAAAGACAACAGGTGAGGCGAGTTTTCACGCCAAGTTGGTGGCAGAAATATTTTAATGATTTCCCAAGCAGCAGCACTGACATGATGACACAGATGACACAGATGACAAAAGTCCATGTGAGACCTGGCGACAGGACTGTGAGTAGCTCGCCACAGTGAGTCCAGGTGATTACTCAGCCCCCATGACAAAGGTAAGAAGTCAACAAATTTCCAAGAATTACAGAATGATTTGAAGGTGTCAAGTGAACAGTTTAAAATGAAAACATTTTTATAGCTCGGCATATCGGAGCTTTTCTGATCTCACAAAGTGAACAAAGTAAAGGTCCGAGATGTTCATTCAACTCTCTCTTCTAACTGTCGATGTCATTAACGACAGACCTGCTGTCTGACCACAGGACTGTTATTCTTAGCATAACATGTGAACATGTGAACATAAAGGTGCTAATCCGGGCAAACAGTTGGCAACAGATTTACAGAGCTAATAATAGCACAGAGTTCATAACATAGTTCAGATAGAGTTCATATCATAGAGTTCATAGAGTTCATATCATATAGTTTAGATAGAGTTCATAGAGCTAATAATAGCACAGAGTTCATAACATACTTCAGATAGAGTTCATATCATAGAGTTCATAGAGCTAATAATAGCACAGAGTTCATAACATACTTCAGATAGAGTTGATATCAGAGTTCATAGAGTTCATATCATATAGTTTAGATAGAGTTCATGTAGAGCTAATAATAGCACAGAGTTCATAACATAGTTCAGGTAGAGTTCATAACACATGTTCATACAGGGCTGACATCACATACCTGGGACAGAGTTCACAGCACATCAAAGCGCGACTACACTAGTCAAGAGAGTGACGCACCTGTGACGCACCTGTAGTCTCGTGGCCTTGACATTTGTCGGGTGACGTCGGCCAGGTGAGACAAGGAGTTGGTGTGACCTCGTGACACTGCTGCCGGTCTACAGTCATGGCGCCTAGACTTCCTCTGATGCCATTGACTTCACAAACTGAACAGTCCGATGTGTGTTTGTCCTCTGTTTCTATGGAGACGAGTTGCAGACGATGTTTACTGGACACAAAGTGACGACCTTTCATCTGACGACCTCTCGTTGGACTGGCAGCCAATCGCCGCTCACAGTTGCCGCTGGGTTGACAAGGACAGTTGGTGAAGGAAGACAGGAGCGAGTCCTGGAGGTTTGGACTCTCACTCAGAGTTCATTGAGAAATAATTAATTCAGGTAATCTAATCTCTGTACACAAGGATGTCACGTGGGTGAACGTCACTGTCTAACGTGTGTCTGTGTGGGTGAACGTCACTGTCTAACGTGTGTCTGTGTGGGTGAACGTCACTGTCTAGCGTGTCTGTGTGGGTGAACGTCACTGTCTAGCGTGTCTGTGTGGGTGAACATCGCTGTCTAACAATGCACCAGAGTAGAAGAAAGTGTGCTACAGGTGTAACAGAGAGTGTGCTACAGGTGTGACACAAAGTGTGCTACAGGTGTAACAAAGTGTGCTACAGGTAGGAGGTGAAGCTACAAGTTGTGAGAAGTGTGTCACGTGTAGAACTGCGTTAGGATGCTCTACTGATGCTGAAGGATGAGTTTTTTCCTGAAGATGAGCTCCACCTCCTAGTTTCTTGCTTTGTACTCAGACTGACAGGCTCCACCTCAGGATGGCTTTACCTGTGTTGCTGCTATGAAGCCACCCGCTTAGAACCGGGCACCTTGCCAAGGAAGATGGCGCCACCCTGTGATGGGAACGGAGGTCCGTCGGTCACAGGCCGCTGGTTGGAGTTGTCTTCCCGTGTGTTGTCCGAGCCGGGTCCGTCCCTCCTGCTGAGTACAGGGTCGGTCAACATTTCTCTCCCCTTCACCATGGAAACTTTCTTATCACCTCCGGGTGTGTAAGGGGAGAATACCCGATGGTTGCTGTTGCCGCCAACCGCTCCTCCATTTTTGCTTGATGGGAAACCTTGAAGGAAAGCGCTGGCGTCTTGGGCACCCGAGCTCGAAACATACCCGAAACCATCCTGTGGAATGTAAGGGGCATTCTGGGAAAAGGGTGCTTGCACGTACTTGCTGCTACCCGGGGTGGGCACGAATGTTGAACCCTTAGCACCTACTGTTCTCGTGGGAAGGTTAAACGAGGCGCCCGCTCCTCCACCGGGAATGAAATACCCGTCATTAGCATCTGATGCAGAACTTCTACCCAGATCGCCCCCGAAACGCTGCAGACCGTCGCGCACAGATTCGACCCCTCCTCCTCCAGTGTAGCCATGGTTACCAGAGTTGTCAGACGATTCTCTCTCGTAATATGGCGGCACATCAAACGGTTCAGACCTTGTCAAGACCTGTTGGCCGCGGCTGCGGACATCGTCCTGTCTACTCGCAATATTCCTCGTGATTTCCTCATTCCTTCCTCCAAAGTTGTCAGGGTAGCCGTTAACTGAACCCTGACCACCGAGCGGTACGGTGTCATACTTGTCTCTAGACTCCGCCAGCACGTTCAAAGGACGGGTCACGTGACGCGAGCCACTATATGGGGAGTAGATAGGAGAGCCCGGGGCTTGATTTGGTCGTGGTTCCGCTCCACCAAACTCCGGGTACCCCTGTCCGGCCGCCGGTCGATTCTGCTGACTGCGGAGGGCGGCCTGCAGGTTGTAGCTGCTGGGTCCCGTCTGGGCGAATCCCGAGCGAGGGTCACCTCTGTCCCCTCCTTGCAACAAATTGTGGGGGGAACGAGGAGCAAACTGATGCTCGGTATCCCGGATGGAAGCCCCTCCTTCATTGTTGAGGATGTCAGCCATGCCACCAGTGAATAAAGGGTGTGATTGGCGGTTCCTCACCTGCTGGAAGTTGATAGAGGTTCCATCCTCTGCCTTCTCTGCTGTCTCGCCCAGTCGCTGACCCAGCAAGTCTTCTTGCTGTGGAGGTCCACCCGAGACTTGCTGCTGGTTATACAATCGGTCGGGTACCTCCCGGTCAGCCAGCTGTCTACTAAACCCATAAACCGACCCGCGTGCATCGGGGACTTTTAAATTAAATGGTGACTGTAAGCGGGTGTCTTCCAGTTTACTTTCTTTATTCGGGCTGTTGTAAGGATTTCCTGATCCAGAGCCTCTATTTCCGGGTACTTGGAAAGCCTCTGCAGAGGAGGCACTATCGGGGTAACCAATGCCTCTCACGAGATCTGGGACTTGACCCCTGTGAAAATTCTGGACCTGACGAGCTTCATATGGATTCTGGACCTGGAGGACCTCGGGTAGCATGTCTACCCTGTCGTTTGGTCCTTGTTTGGCCGTAGGACCCCTTGTCTGATAGACACCACGCAGGTCATTGGTCCTGTCGACGTTGTAGGGGTTCCTGCTGCCGTAGGCATCGACAAGGCCATCATTGACAGCACCTCGACCAGGGGGTACCTGAGGAAAAGAGTCGGGCACAGGTCGTCCAGAAGGGAAGCCACTCTTATCGCCGAGGGACGTGTTGCCGTAAACTCGATTGTCTCCCTGCCGCGAGGCCTGGCCAGCGGGGACAGGAGGGATGCTTCTGATCAGCCCCTGGAAGACAGAGTCTTTGAGAGCAGTGGGAGGTACTCGGCTTCGAGGATCGAATCCTCCTCTTGTGTCAGGACCTGGGTTGTTGCCAAACTTGATGCGCTGAGGATCCAAGTCATCGGACAGCGGGGGGAAGTTGTCCCTCGCTGGTCACGACCTGCACCCTCTTCCGACGCTCGTGAATCGTTTCCTTGGTTACGATGAGGAGGAAATTGTTCCTGTCTGTTGAAATACCCTGGGTTTGGTTGCTGGAGTCCCACTGGAAAATAACCATTGTTTGTGGGGCCTCGACTTTCATTTTCACCTCCAAACGAAAAATATTCCGGTCCGCCTTCCCTTTGTACACCTGAGTGTCTGTAGGTGCCTGAGAGGGACCCTTGGGGTCCTGTGGGATACGTGGTGGGGGAGGTCGGTCAGCGCCATCTTGAAAGACGTTAGAAGACGTCTTGTCATTTAAACGAACCTCGTTCTTTTCTTCGATGCGCTCATTCTTGCCGTGCTGGTCAATTTTTTGAGTCCCACCTGCTTCAGGTGTATTCAGACCAAATGGATTCACTTCCACAGGCGGCGCTGAAAGTGCAGGTGCTGCTGCGTGCATTAGGAGCACCACAAACATCAGAGTTGTCCTGGCAGACATTGTTATTCCACGTTCTTCTTTGTCACAGCTGCGATGTTGTCTTGCGGTGTTACAGACAAATGTCTCTGTGGCTACTGTTGCTTCCAGTGAACATGTAAGAAGTCAGTTGAATGTGTTTTTATACCTCCAGAATAAAAGATGGCGGTGCGTCCCTCGGTCTCACGTAGCACGGTGCAGCTCGACTGTGGTGTCCAGCATCTGGTGTCTGCACCAAGTGTCCAGTGAACAGCAGCTACTGGTGGCTGGTGCAGGCGAGAGCGAGGCTCGGGATGACGCGACTGTCAGCACACAGCGTCTCGCCACCGAGAGTATTCTTCCTGTCAACTGACCAATTACACTCCAGGCTCTGGTTATACCGGCCAAAGTCTATTGTCCCTCGCCGGGCGGCAGCCTCCGTGTGCAAATGACAAGTTTGTCCAGGGCAGCGCCATCATTTCTTACATCTAGAAGACGACTGACGACGCTCCTCGTTGATGTGTGACGACAAAAGGTCATTAGTTACGGTCAGGGCTCGGCGACAGTTAATACAAGATGTGGTGAAGCCCTCGACACACACACGCGCACACACACACACACCCTTATCACTGCACGCCTGCCGGGATTAATTTCTTTCTTCAAACTATTTTGGTTTTGTGTGATTTGTCTTATTCTTGCACAATTTAAATTCTCTTTACATTAAAATCAAGTACAGACTTGGGTTTTTTAATTGAGTATCAATATGTATGTGCGTGAGTGCGTGTGTGTGTGTGTGTGTGTGTGTGTGTGTGTGTGTGTGTGTGTGTGTGTGTAGTACGTGTGTTTGTGTGTGTGATTGTGTTTGTGCTTGCGTGAGTGCGTGTTAGTGAGTGTGTGTTTGTGTAAAATGTAGACTGTGATAGCGAAGTGTCGTGTTAACAAAGACAAGGAAGACGTTTGGCTGAGGAGCTCAGTGACTTGTAAACATCAACAACTCGCCAGGTGTATCATAAACATTCTCATCGACTTACGTGTGGCTGTGTGCACGAGGTGGTCCTACTGCGTCCTGACGTCATAATAAATAACGGGGGTGTGCGTCACGAAGTATTAAAATGCCCGTTACTGTTTAGCGAGGGTGGAAGCATATCGCAGGTGAGAAAATAGGTGTGGGAGGCAGCAGGCCCGAGTAGGAGCTCCTACCACCTGCTCCTTGGCTTGCGTTTACAAGTAATTTGCTAAGATCACGTGGACAGCTGTGGACCTTTCTCTGTGTGTGTGTGTGTGTGTGTGTGTGTGTGTGTGTGTGTGTCTGGGTGTGTCTGTGTGTGTGTGTGTGTGTGTGTGTGTGTGTGTGTGTGTGTGTGTGTGTGTGTGTGTGTGTGTGTGTGTGTGTGTCTGCGTTTGAACTGCGGCACCAGTCATCGTATTTCAACAGTCTTGAAGAAGCTGAGCTACCAAACACAATGTTAAACACTTACAAACGGAAACAAATCCAAACTGTCACGAAAGTCACGGGTACGCTGACGTCACGAAAGCATTTGTCATTTGTCAAAGCTACGGCGAATTTATTTGTCAATATTTTGAGTTTCACCTTTTATTCTCTCTGGGGATGTTTGTAACCGAAGGAGTTTGTTCGTCCCATTTTCGGAAGTAATATCTCATAAAATATTTCTCTCCTCTCTCCATCACACTCACTCTGTCACACGCTTGCCCTCGCGCTGACGTGCACGTGTCGTCCAACAGTTGCTGTAACTCATGGCGGAGCAGGTTTTCTCAACTTTATTAGCAAAACCTTTTCCCAGCGATCAACAATCTCATGAAAAGTGATCTGAACCACGTGTTCGCGAAATGATTGGGTCAGGGGACGTCACTCGTAATGGGGGATAACTTCTATCAAGGGAATTAATCGCCTATTGAGGAGAAAGCGAAGAAACAATCAGCAGAGAGAGAAACATTTTGACACAACAGCAAACACGCTCCCCAGTCACATGGTATAGTCGCCTCCCCTGTGAGTCCTCTCCCCTTGCCCCGTGTCCGTGGTCAGTCAGCCGTTGTCTCCTGTCTGCCGGCGAATGTGCTGCCCGCCATGTGTGACAAGTGACAAGTGCTGGCTGCCAGCGAGATGTGACACGTCACTTTACATCATTATTCCACCGCCAGGTGTCACCACTGCATGTCATGACACTTGTCACCAGTCGTTAGCTGCAAGATGTTACTTCACGCGGGTCACGTCAGACACATCACAAAGGTGGAGGACGAGGGGTGGACACTAGTGTCAGCACTAAACAAAGAAACACTAACCGACAGAACACTAACTGTAATCAAAGCTGCGTGAACAGCAAGAGGGCCGCACGCACATCAACCGTCACCGCAAGTTACCCGCCCCTGAGCCTGGCAAGGGACCCGAGGTAAGGGAGAGAACTGGAGAACGTGGAGGCTTCAGTTGTAGGTGGCGATGGTGTTGCGGATCCACGCCTCGTACTGCGCCACGTCCGTGACGTAGGGGTTGTAGCCCTGGTTGTTGATCCCAAACAGGTTGAAGGGGATGATGCCCTGCACGGCGAACCGCGTCCCGTCGTAACACAGCACCGGCCCGCCCTCGTCACCCTGGCAACAGACAACACTCACGTCACCATGGCAACAAGACAACACACCTTGGTTACACATCGTTGTTACTAAGATATGTGTATATACCTGAATGCTATACGCGTCACTGAGTTTGCAGAGACCTTACAGCTTGTCCTAGTCACGCCGACTGTGACAGCAAAGGTGAAAGTGCAAACTCCAAGGACAAGACCTTGACCTCCCCATTGTAAGCGACTTATCCTCCGTCACGGCCCCACATTTCTTTTCCATTCATAAAATATTCCGCGTCCCCTCGCGGTTCATCGGACCGTTTAATGAGCGAAAGGAGAAAGTGGCGGCTCCACAGACCCGGGTACTGACCAAGCGGGTGTCCGTCACCCCCACAGGGATGTCACACGTGGTGCCCACAGGTCGAGGGTATGCAGGGGCCATCACGTTGGACAGGAAGTTGCAGATGTCATCTTTGTACAGGCGCACTTGACCGTACTTCAGCGTCGTGGGCAAGTCTGAGAAAACATCAACAGCGATGTCACTCCAATATTTGGCAGACATATTTGTCACGTGTCGTGACGTCACTACTCATATATTTCGACATTGAGAGGCAAAGAACAAGAGGAAGTTAGCGTAATTACCTGTCGTGTATAATTACTGACAAACAGATTATCCTCATTATCCATCTTACACTCTGACAACAGGACAGGCCGTTAGCCTCATCAGCCATCTTGTGATTGACAAACGGATTGTGATTGAAATGACGGGTACAAACGTACTCAGGAACTGGTCGTCGACGTAGCCCCAGCCGAGGATGACGCAGTAGGAGAAGGTGTCGCAGTTCCTGGCGTTGTAGGTGGAGGCGCCGGGCAGACAGGCTTTGTTGGCGCAGGTGTTGAAGGTGACGGGGTCCCTCAGGCGGAGCAGCGCCACCGCGTTACCTGTGCAGGTGAGCGGTACACAGAGGTCAACTACGGGGTCACACATGGCGAACAGGGGCGCAAGTCTCAGCATCAGTGAGGGCGATACATGAGGTCACGTGTGTGAATTTGTTAGTAGACTGCATCTCAACCTATGGGCTGGGGTGAGCTGTATTCACCAGGCGTGTACAGCACGCAAACAAAACACGCGGACTTTAGACCCCTACATTAGCGTGTCTGACCCCAGCAGTAGTGTATAAGTCTGACCCCTACATTGTTTACCAATGTATATCGCTGTGTAAACATCCTCTCTATTACCACTCCCTCCCTAAGCAGACATACGACCGACAGTTTGTGATCTGGTCCCTTCAACAACGAGATTTGACTCCAGTGTAGATGAAGCCAGACTGATTACTTCTCATCATCCTCAGCCTCACAAATCAAAATCTTACTGTTCCCATGCCAACTGTCAACAACGGTTTGTTTGACCATCGTCAGACGATGAAAATAAACAAAAGAAAGAGAAGACGACTAAAGGCTACCAACCATTGGTCAAGTTGTTGTCGTTGAAATTGAAGTTTTGCAAACTGTCGACCGACTGATACCCAGGGTGGACGATGCAACGGTCGATGGGGCGGTACTGCTCGGCTCCCTGTCGGGTGCTGGAGTCGATGTCCACCTTGGTGACGTCATACTCGCCGGCCACAACCAGCAGGTTACTCGGGGCGTCGGCGAGGACACCTGTCTGCCTGCGGGGAGCACAGCGAACAGTTCTAACTCTCCTCAGGTCGTCTTGTCATCAACTTTTGTGTGTACGTGTGTGTATGTGTGTGTGTGTGATGTACGTGTGTGTGTGATGTACGTGTGTGTACGTGTGTGTATGTGTTGTGCGTGTGTGCGATGTACATACACGTAGCAGCACAGTGGTGTGTATGTGTGTGTGTGTGTAGTGTGACATATACATACACGTAGCAGCACAGCGGGTGCGTGAGGACGTATCGCTCGTTCAGCAGGACCCCGGCACACGAGTGCTGTGTGTTGGAGGGGGTCAGGGGGTCGAAGAGGTTGTTGATGCGTGAGCGGATGGAGACGATGTAGGGCCAGTCGCAGGCCGACGTGTTCAGACCCTGAATGATCCTGCTGCGTGGCGCCACCTGGCCGCAGTTGTCATCCAGCCTGGGGCCTGTCACCGGACATAAGACAGAGACTCAACTCTTGACATGTCTTTAAAAAATACAGTCGTGTCATAGGTCACCTTTTGTGACGTCAGCATCCAGCTGACACACGTGACACCTGACTGTAGAGAAATAGATGTACAGGTGACTGGCGGAACGGAATACAAACCTACAATGTATATCTGACTGCAGAATTGATATATTGACATTCAAGTCATCATAGTGTACAGAATACAGACAAACACAATACCTTGCTGTATGTACACAGAATACAGTTGTCTGTAGGTATGTGACACTACACACAATACACATACAGGACATCTGACTGTACAGAATACAAACATACAGGACAAATGATTGTACAGAATACAGACATACAGGACACCTGACTGTACAGAATACTAACATACACGGACACCTGACTGTACAGAATACAGACATACAGGACACCTGACTGTACAGAATACAGACATACAGGACACTAGACTGTACAGAATACTAACATACAGGACACCTGACTGTACAGAATACAGACATACAGGACAAATGATTGTACAGAATACAGACATACAGGACACCTGACTGTACAGAATACTAACATACAGGACACCTGACTGTACAGAATACAGACATACAGGACACCTGACTGTACAGAATACAGACATACAGGACACCTGACTGTACAGAATACAGACATACAGGACACCTGACTGTACAGAATACAGACATACAGGTCACTAGACTGTACAGAATACTAACATACAGGACACCTGACTGTACAGAATACTAAACATACAGGACATGGACTGTACAGAATACAGACATACAGGACACCTGACTGTACAGAATACAGACATACAGGACACTAGACTGTACAGAATACTAACATACAGGACACCTGACTGTACAGAATACTAACATACAGGACACCTGACTGTACAGAATACTAATATACAACACCTGACTGTACAGAATACTAACATACAGGACACCTGACTGTACAGAATACAGACATACAGGACACCTGACTGTACAGAATAGACATACAGGACACCTGACTGTACAGAATACTAACATACAGGACACCTGACTGTACAGAATACTAATATACAGGACACCTGACTGTACAGAATACAGACATACAGGACACCTGACTTGTACAGAATACTAACATACAGGACACCTGACTGTACAGAATACAGGTCACCTACAGACACCTGACTGTACAGAATACAGACATACAGGACACCTGACTGTACAAGAATACAACATACAGGACACCTGACTTGTACAGAATACAAACATACAGGACACCTGACTGTACAGAATACAAACATACAGGACACCTGACTGTACAGAATACAAACATACAGGACACCTGACTGTACAGAATACTAACATACAGGACACCTGACTGTACAGAATACAAACATACAGGACACCTGACTGTACAGACTACAAACATACAGGACACTGACTGTACAGAATACTAATAAACAGGACACCTGACTGTACAGAATACTAACATACAGGACACCTGACTGTACAGAATACTAACATACAGGACACCTGACTGTACAGAATACTAACATACAGGACACCTGACTGTACAGAATACTAACATACAGGACACCTGACTGTACAGAATACTAACATATAGGACACCTGACTGTACAGAATACAGACATACAGGACACTAGACTGTACAGAATACTAACATACAGGACACCTGACTGTACAGAATACTAACATACAGGACACCTGACTGTACACAATAAGATGTACGGGCAACTGGGTAAACAAATACAGACAAACAAGACATCTGACTTCACAGAATACAAACCAGACAATTGATTGTACAGAATACTATCACAAACAATGACTGTACAGAATATGGACATACATGATACCTGACTGTAGAGAATACAAGCATAAGACATCTGACTGTACAGAATACAGACAAACATTAAGACATCTGACTGTACAGAATAAAGACATACATGACACTTGACTGCACAGAATACAGACAAACAAGACTCTGCAGAATACAGACATACAGAATACACACAAACAAGACTCTACAGAATACAGACATACAGAATACAGACATACAAGACACTAGACTGTACAGAATACAGACATACAAGACACTAGACTGTACAGAATACAGACAAACTAGACATCTGAATGTACAGAATACAGACATACAAGACATCTGACTGCATAGAATACAGACAAACAAGACTCTACAGAATACAGACATACAGAATACAGACATACACAACACCTGATTGTACAGAATGCAGACAAACATTAAGGCATCTGACTCTACAGAATACAGACAAACTAGACATCTGAATGTACAGAATACAAAGTAGACACTTGACTGTACAGAATACATAAATACCAGACTGTTGACACGTTGTGTACACAACATAAATACCGTTGGGCGTGCAGCACATGAGGTTGTAGCTGCCGCACATGAAAAAGGAGGCGGCGTTGTACCCGAACCTGGTGTAGGGGGTCTCCCCAGCCTGGCAGCCAGTCACCACAGAGCGACACGTGCCGCCGGAGGAGCTGCAGATCCCTGCACACACACACGCACGCACACACACAAACACACACACACACGTGCACACAAACACACACGCATACACACACGCGCACACACACGCACACACACACGCATACACACACACGCACACACACTTTGTACATGAGATAATTATTTTACTTTTTATCTTACAGCAACCTCAGACTGGACGTGAACCCTTTGTCTGCTCATGCGTGACATTTGTAAGACAAGAAGACCAGACTGAAATTCAACTAACGGGAAAAGAACTCTGTAACGGAAATATAACAACACACACAAACACACAAACACAAACACACGAGACAAAGGTCAACAGAAAACAGATGCAAGGATCTGACACCAGCGATGTGCGTGTTGCCACACTGTGTGAATAGTAGGTATCAGGTGTAAACAGTCAGTCTGTGGTTAACACCTGTCCATCTCTGGTACAATGTTATTTTACCTGTGACCTGTGACCTTTCCCACGCTTGTCCGTGTTGCAGGTCAAGTTCTTGAGCTCACAGTTTTTTTGCTTTGGCATTTTTATGCTGGAGGGTTTGCCATATTTACCCACGATCTCATCCCTTTCTCCACTTTTTACCACCCACCAACACTAGGTGAGACATTTCTTGAGCACAGTGAGCCACTCGTGACGCTCACTCACTGCCATGACAACCTGTCACGCGCTCTTGTCCTTGGTTCTGGGCCACGAGGTGTGCACGTGACCTGCAGGCTGTTCTGCTGTCTTGTGTCACTTCTGTCGCATCTCTCCACTGCTGGGCTGGACAACTCTGTCCCTGACCTGTGTTGAGCGGTTATGTCCCCTGACTTACCTTGGTCAGTTGTCTCCCCTGTCCTCTGGGTTGTTATGTCCACGGACATGAGTGTATATGGATATTAGTTTGTACTGTCTCCTCGCTGAATTCTGTGCGAGCACACACACACAGTTCGCAATGGGAGGTGTGAGAGGTCAATAGGTCACTGTATGTCTTTGTGTCTTTGTCACAAATGTGTCCGGCATCACTTGATCAACGAGTGACAACGACTGCCTCTAACCTTCACGTCAGTTGCCACGGTATTCTGGTTGGACTTATTATTCTCATCCTTCCATCCTGTAAGTTCGTCCATCCCGTGCCCGTTACCTTATGTTTCCTTCACAAAACTTTCGTGTTCTTGCATTTCCTCCAAAAGTTTAGTTTTTGTCCTCACCTTCGCCGCTCTTTCTCTCTCTCTCCTGCTCTGTGCGGGCATGTGCATGTGTGTGTGTATATTAATGAGTGAGTGAGACTTGTTCTGCAAGGTAAGTCATTGCCCCGGGGGCAACATGGGAAAAGAACGGGCAAGCGTCTTACTACGCGGTGCGGACCCCGCAGATGTTGCTTCACTCCTGAGGTCGTAGTTGTAAAGTGGTGCCGACGATACCCTGTGGTAAAGTAACCCACAGCAACATCCCCGGGGCACGAACACGGCCTTGGACTACGGAGACAAGACGCTTGCCCTCCATCTCCCCGGGTTGCCCGGGGCAACGACTTACCTCGCAGTTACCACTCTGGGTGGACGCTGAGCTGGACCTCTACAGACGTTCCCAGGAGTAAGTAAGGAACAATCACAAGACATCATCTCTAGTCTAGAGGACAGCATTGCTAGTCTGCAAGACGACATTACTAAAGAGTTCTCACCGCTCGTGGGGCTGAAGAGCTGCTGGCCGGTCGCTAACACCACGAACATGGTCAGGAAGCAGACGACATTCTTGGCGTCCATCTTGTCTCGCGTGGAGCTTTGGTCCGAGTGTTGCTGGTGTCTGAGATGTCGGAGGCAGCTGCTGGACCTTGCTTGTCACCACCAGAGTATGGGCGGGCCCTAGGGAGCGACTTGATAAGTAAGTACCTCTGATAATGGCGACTGTTTGGTCGAGGAGGGACCTGCAGGCCGAGAATGGAAGCTGCGTTTGCCAACTCCACTATGGTAAAGAACGACGACGAGTCAGGAGAGCGAGGCACAAAAGCAGCCTCCCCCCCTGTCTCCGCCCTTCGTTCAAACACCGACATCGTTCAGCTCAAAAGGATGCGAGTGTTCACTTTTTTCTAACCGCCTGCCGGTGTCTCCTTACAATTTAGACCCCCTGAAAAACATCCCTTTGCAGGGTGGACGGAAAGGTGAGACCAGACCTGGGTGGGTGGGACTTACGGACAGGGCGCTAGCTCCGCAGCCCTCTGCTTGTTGACAAGATGGACAGGTGTCGCAGAGGAAACTTGCAGGGGTAGTGACTGTCGCAAGATGAATGACACTTGCGACATACGGGTACTGTGGACACGTGACGCTACCAGGCGGGGCTGCACCCCGGGTGTATCGAGGAGTGGGGATACAAACCAAACAGAAGGGTGAGGGGGGAAAGAGGCAAACGAAGATGGGGGAACCTTGACGCGTGTGATGCTCTGGCATCCAGGAAGACACACATCTGAGAGCTGAATGTAAAACAATTAATTTCTACAGTAAATAGTAATTAAACTAAACCAAATATGTGTGCGGTGTACAAACAGCAGACAGGCTCTATCACGGACACGCACACAAAATCAGATTGACACACATCCTTGAACTCGGAGGACAAACCAAGCAAATAACTCAAGACGGATTGGACGCCTAGACGACGGATGGCGACACACATAGAAAGAAGGAGAGAAAGAATGAAAGATGGTCCCTAGGTTTATACCTCTATAACCGTCTTGATCAATTTTAACAAAAGCAGAATGAAAGGTCCAAAATACTGAACATCTTTTAGTGTCTCAAGAGGACTGAGGTCTCCGGGGTGCACACGTCTGCTCTCTCCGTCTTTTCTTCCCAGACATAATGAGGAGGGTTTTCAAGGACAATTTTTTTTTTTTCAGTTTCTGTAGTCTACGAGCACATAATGTTGAAATTTATTTTATTTCTCGTCTTCTCCACACGGATTGCATGGTTTGTTGATTGATTCTGACCTATAGTGACAGTTGAGAATAGAACCTATACATTTATTTTAAATTCCAGAGATTTCGAGATGAGTAATGCCTGTTGATATATTGACCTTTGTATTCACGACGAGGCGTTTCTAACAGGACCTCTACCTCTATAGCACTTTTTTTTAAACTTCTAGAAACTTGCCTTACCCCTACACAAGGCAGGAGTGCCGGACAAAGACAACATCTCACAGGGAAGTTAAACAAAACGCGATGTTGCCATCAATGCCATCCAGGCTTCAAACAAACCCGGGGTATAACACTAACCGTCTCTGCGGCCTTTGTACTCGGTGAAAGGAAAGCGGGTTTGCACTCTTGGCAAGGACTTGTTGGATTCTGGAGGTGTATCAAGCGCTCTTTCTTGTCAGTGCGAAGAAGTGCATCTGAAAGATGGGTAACGGTGCGCCCAGGAATCCGCTCCTCTGCTCTTTACAACCGAGTGTTGACACACACACCCCTGCAGACCCCCAGCAGTACCCCTCTCCTACTCCACCCACCTCCATCCATGGGTGACTACACCACCCCACAAGTTTGTTTTCGCGTTGTCACGTGACAGCTCATCAGGTGGTGGCTGCCCTCTCAGATTGTAGTCCGACACCGTCTTGTCGGGCGAAGTGAAAAATGACGGGTACACATCGATATAAAAAAAAAACGAACATACACGTTAATGACATTCCACGACAACTGTTCATCAGCTAGCCTGAGTTTTTTGTTTTGGTTGTGTTTTTTTTTCTTTGAGAAAACAGCTGGCATATCGTTTCTGTCGCCTCTTTGTTGTAGCTACTCGGATGGTGAAACTTATCAGCGAATTGAGCTTGCCTCTACCTCTAGCATCGCAAACAGGCTAGTAAGTGTCAACAAACTAGTGGGGTCCGCCTTCAGTGTTGTGTTAGATACATTAAAACATCACTGATACATGAATGGCGTGTAGGTCACGTCTGACTGTTTGTGACCTGCACAAGGTCGATAATCGCGTGCCGAGAATTGATGTTTAGTACGAGTTATTTCCCCTGAACATCTTTCGTCTCATCTAGGGATTTATGTTGGGGATCAATCATGTACGGTCCTTGATTAAACTGCCAGATTGGCAGCATGGTGTAGCTTCTATGCATTAACATTTGTTCTTCTTCGTCGTCATCATTATCATCTTCATCTGTGAGTATTTACTCACGCTGTTGGAACCAGCTGATTTTTTTTAAAAAGTGCTACAGACAGCTAACACAACAGTTACAATTAGCATTTTGAGATACTCAAATTGGCTGAGGAAGCACCTGAAATACAGCAAATGTGACTTTGTGCATGTCTCACCATTTGTAGATTTATTTCTTCTACAACAGTCCCTCCTCTTTCTCTCTCACACACATGCCCGCACACACACCTCACACATAGGACATCTCTCTGGACTGATGTGCAAAATATCAAACATTCTGACACTGATAAGCCCATGTGTAATTTTCCCTGACATAAACACATGCAAACTAATTGCACATGTAAGTTTCTGGTTTTCTCTATTCCGTACAAATCTTGCATTTCATATCACATATCTGTTTGCTTCAGATTATTCATATTAAAATGCTAGAATTTCAGACTATCCTGCCATGCAAGAAGAGACTGTTGTTGGTTTCACTGTGTTTATTATTAGAGGTATAATTTTGATTTATATATTGTGACCTTCCTACTTTTGGATCATTTACCGTGAAGTCAACAAAAGGGAAAATATCCAGCTAAATGCCATTCTCCAATCCCACAAAAGCATCGTGGAAGACTCCTGTCAGTCTAACCAAAAACATCATTTTGCTTTCCCTTTGCTGTCAACCTCACAAGATTGGGGAAACAGTAGTCACTACACCAAAACAGCAACACCTACAGCAACAGAAAATTTGAGTCTGACTTTCTACACTAACAAGTTTGATGACTTGGAGAAACAACAAAGACAACTCCCAATGAACAAAATCAACAACAAAAAACAACAGAGAACCAAGTCCACTTTACAATGCCAATTGCAGTTTCAATGACCTGCATAAGGACAGATCAAACAGGTGCAAAACATGATGCAAAGCAAGTGATAATAATTTTCTTTGTAAATAATAACACCATAAATACTACAAGGTATCTTATGCAAGCAGTAATATTTCTCTTTTATACAAACTGTTTAAAATATGTTGACGTCTCTGCTCATTTGGACTGGACTGGGTGTTCTGTTTGCATGTAGACTGATAGAAAAGCACACAAACAAGATTTCATGGGTCCATGAAACATGAAGGATAACCAGTTCTAACAGTAAATGTCCAAAGTATATGGTAATTGAGGATAAAGTGAGTAGTGCGTACAACAGTAAATACACACTGGAATCACAAACAGATTGACACAAAAACTGAGTTTTAAACCAAGCAGTATTCACAGTCAAGATAAAAAGTTTCAATTTTGTACATCAAAATACAAGGGCTTTGTCACACACTCACAAAAATTCAAAGGCAAACAGGATGACAGAAATAAAACTGAATTGTGTTAATGCAACTCTTTCAGCTGGCATAAAATAAAATTGATGAGCCTAAATGTCATACAAATATTTAAACAAAGAATGATTCCCAATAAACAAAATTGATATTTTGTACAAATCAGTGTCGATAGCTGTGGTCACTTTCTTCCACTCCTCACATTCTCCACACTTGACATGTGGGGGTTTTTTTCATGCGCGCATGTGTGCATGCATTTAAAAGAGAGCAAGAGATTTACCAAGGCAAGAAAAGATAAAAACAACAAAATATGACTTAAAAGCCCGTGAACAATCCTTGTGACCAATTTTCCATCCTACACTGCAACTTCCTACTACAATAAACTACCAAATCAGCATTGTACTTTTAAGCTTGATGAAACATAGCAGTGAAGATCACTGAGCACCTGCAAGTATTGTACCAGCACCAGAAACTAAGTCACACTTTCGGTCTGCTGCAATCTTCAGGCTGGTGCCCACGCTCAAGAAAACCCACCATAGCAACTGACCAGTAACCACTGACAACATCTCTCACAAAGCTCATCCTCTCAAACTAATATTTTAACTCAGTGGCTCCTAATTTTTATTACAAAATAGATGTCATCATGCTCGCACACTGAAATTGTGTCTACCCACGGAGGCTGGAATAAAGGACATGACAAATCAATGCATCATCTCCAACACACACTGGGTTGAGCCAGACTCCTTCAACTCATGTGAATGTGATGTGTCACTTTATTATAGACTAATCCACTGGCAACTAGGTCAGCACAGCTAGTTCATTAACTTTTCATCTCCCTTACAAGCTTGCATCACACTGCCATCTCTCTTATTTGAAATACTCCAACATTATCTGAAGGAGTATACTCTGACATACATCTGACTTCACATAAACCAACATACATTAAACCTCTCATGATCCAACAAAAATTTCACTTCTTACACTCTACTGTTATTAGTTTTTAAAAAAAAGCTTAGGGCCTTGAAGGAGGAGGAAATGGTTTGCAGCTATATGCAGCATGACACCTTCTCTCTTGTCACCAAGAACCCAATTATTTTAGCCACAAGAACCACAAGCACAGACTTTCCCAAGGCTTTATTCACAGTCAACAGTGGTTTGTCACTGGCTAGGCTTCTAGCTGGCTGTAAGAGTGAGCTGCATTCAGCCCTCTTCAAAAAGGTGGGACGTCTCATGCAGCAGGCCACATAACACCAAATTATCTCAGCTGATGATTCATGGCTGGAGCTGCTGAGCCTCTGGTGAAACAGACTCACACAAGATCTCATGAAGATATGATATCCAACCATGTACACATCTCTAATACTGAGACTCTTACAAAAATCACTCAAGCAAATTCCAGACTCCACTAACTTCCACCTCCACAGCCTCTGATTGAATAAATCAGTTTTCTTATACCTACTTGAGATCAGAAAAGAAAAACAGCATGCTGTATCACATTAAATCTGGGAAAAGATGACTGAAACAAAATAAATAAAAGGCCAGCTGGCCAATGTGTTTGGGATTCTCCACTCCCCCAGTTAATTAAAAACTTCGATAACTTTCAGTAACAGAATTTATGTCATGTCCCTCCTCCCCTACTATGGCAACCGTTTCAAGTCCATACCCCCCACACCCCATCTCCTTCCATAGTTTTCAACAAAGGAGGAGGGAATGAGTGTGTGTAGAAAACGTTATATTATACATGCCGTGTAATCTTGCGTAGTGAGACAGCATGTAAAGACCAACAATGTGTAGCTGCAGCTGTGACTGTCCGGCTATTTACACAGAGACTGGTAAGTGCATAGGTGCAGTCAGGCTTGCTACAAAGACCAGTAACCGTGAAATGTTGGCTACAAAGACAGTGAGAGTGATGTAGACACTGCTCATCCTGGTGACTGGAGATCATGATATGGTGGTCATACTGCTTGCACCAAGACTGTACAGGACATAACCATAATCAAACTTGTTTCACAGATTACTGTCTCAGGTTACATAGAGATCTGCATAACAGTAATAACAAAAGCTAGCTACAGAAAAAGTGATCAGTTATCCTCATGACTTAACAAGCTGCTTACAGAAGGACAATATTATTCAGTGTATAACTATAATCAGATGAACTAGATATAACCACTCAGCCTGAAAGACCTAATCAAACTGGCTTAACAGGCTGGAATTTTGTAGGTCACGTTCATTAATGCACTATGTCTATCACTGCTGTGCGGAATATCAGTTCTATCAAAAACATGCCCTCAACATGCATTTGTCTAGCAAGAAAATATTTTTGCTGGAGAGAAAGTATTTACACACAGGTCCACCGTTAGTCTTTGAGTATTCACTGAGCTAGTGGTTGGTCCCTTTTTAGATGACATTTCTAGGTTGCTGACAACAGCCACAAAAAGAGTTTTTCTCAACAATATGATTGGCCTGTCTTTCCCACATCAGACCAACCATGGGACTTCTTCACAACAACCATATCTTCACATCAAACGTGGTACATCTTTATACTAACTGTGGCAAATCTTCGCACCAACCGTTAGTTCCACGACTGCTTTATATAAAGATTAGAAAAAAAATGTAGGTAGAAAAAAATAAGAAATACTTGTTGAAGTATGTCAGAGGGAAAGGAATACATTCTTTACATATACAGCAAGTCTCTTTACCCTAACAAACTACCCTGAGTTCTGATCGATGCAAGTACCTTAGAAATATCTACCAGGTTACGGAGACAAATAGGCAACATCTACCTCCACCCACCACCCAGCTCCAGTAGAAGTCTTATTATCATACCACAAGCTCATCACTCAAGAGAGAAAGTCCGACAGTAGTTAGCACTTCTTTTCTAAACCACATCAGATAACTACCATGCTTTCATCTGAGTAAATGCCATTATAACCTATGTCAACACGTCAAGGTCAATGCTTGTCCACACAACAGTCCAGTCTGCACATATTGTGTAACCAGTCTCCATAAGTCAAGTCATGACTCAAATTATCATCACAGTCCACCATCTGTTGCTGTTGCTGCAGGAATTTTTGCATATGGCTCTGCACACCAGCACAATGTTGATTAAAACTACTACTGTTTTCCTTCAACTTGCAAGACAATTAAATCACAAGGTTTCATTGTCTTATTAGTTAAATGATGCCATCGCCAATTGATTTTTTTTTTCACAAGTACTGATTACACAGCCCAATATAAGGAGGCACTAAAGTTCAACAGGCACAGCCTGTCCCTGATTGTCACTGATCAGCACACAAAGCTTAGTCATATAGTTTTCGAAAGCTGTCTGTTTTTATCTTTGCCAGGTTTCGCCTACTCCTTATTACTTTCTGCTGGTGGGACATGGTTGCAAAACGTCCCAAATCATTGCCAGCATGAAAGATAATCTCCCCTTCTTCAGGCTCGTGTGCATGGTAATCAAAGTAGTCCCACTGGCCTACTGTGCCATCCCACTGGAAAATAAAACAGAATGTAGATGATAACATCAACTGAACTTTTAACGAAACATGTCTTCTTATGTGATGCTACTGATCTAGCCATTACCCACACCAGCACAAGACAATAACATCTTGCAGCACAAGATAACATGGTTTTCTTAAATCTTGCAGCACTATTTCTACCTACTTGTGCCTGTCTTCTAGCTCTTGAAATGAACTCATTCCATGCTCTTCTCTTTCTCATGTGCATTAGTTTACATGCCCCATGGACGAACGGGTAAAACAGAATTGGAGCAAGGGAGAGAAGCATGCTTAAAATACTCTTAATTTGTGTGTCTATAGCTTTGAAGAATTTCCATTTTTGTGACACAGCTGTTTCTTAATTTTATGTGGGCTTGGAAAGGGGAGGGCTGTCTGATTGTTGTTGATGCTCATTAGATTTCTCCTTATTGTCAGCAACACATTTTGTGATGCCCACAGCTTCTTTTCAAAATACTGATAGCTGACGGTGCAGTACTGCACTAAGACAACTGCTGCTGTTAGCATTCTGGCCAGCTGTGTCAGTTGTATGCTTTACTCATAAGCTTTTTTATTTCAAGATGAGTTTTCATGCCTTCCCATAGCATGGTGTGCACACACACACACACACTTACAGAAGAACTAATGATGGTATGTTGATAGGGATGCCAGGATATGTCTCGCACACAAGATTTATGTCCTCCTTCCAAGTTCCTCACCACCTTGCCAGTTAGTACATCGTACACTGCAAGTACAAGTCGCCATAAACAACACATCACACACTGCAAGTACCCGTGATTAAAATTAGCACAAACCATACAAAAATAGACTGCTAATACACTTTCATCTTGCCAGCTGCTACACTGCATGTCACAAATAAAAATATTCTTGAGTCATTTGTCAACACACTGTAATGTTTATCTGACAGCACACTGTATTTCTATCTGCCAGTCTGCTAAAATCTTTGTCAGCACACTGTATGTTTAGCTGTCAAAACAGTAATCTCAAATTCAAAATGTATTAGGTTAACAATTCTTGGAATTAATGATGATAAACACTAATGCCTTATATAAACATGATACAATGGAACACGTCAACAACATAGACATGAGCAAACAGCAGGATTTAAAGTGATACACAAACTGACATTACAGTTAGACAAAGTCAAGATTTCAACTGGTACACACTGGCATCCCAGCTTGACAAAGTTAAGACTTCAAGAGCATATGCTGACAACAGAAGATGAGCAAATGCAAAATTTTGACAGACATCTTAACACACAAATACCACAGTAACTCACACACACAGTGATACACACAGTGGGACATGCTAATGTACACACTTGCAACAATGTTACATACCAACAATACTGCCAGTGGAACAACCCGTGTAAATGTAGCGTTGGCCTGTGGTGAAGGCAGGAGAGAACCGACAGCGAATCAAAGTGTGCAAAACGCTGTGGCCCCGATATGTCATGACCGAGGTGTCCCCACCTAGACGCCGCTTCTTGGTCACTAGTAATAGTAATTCACAGAAGGTATTACTCAATGTAGCTAGCAACAAGGTTCATTATTAAAATACACATTTTAAGCAATGCTGTTGTCATAGAATTTCTATAAATCAACACAGGGGCAGATGTTTCCCTGTTCTACCATGTCTTTATACGCAGTAGTTAGGTTGACATTACCATACGACACAAGCAAAGCATGCATTTATGAACGCATTTTTAACCTTATCTGAACTTAAATTCTTATAAAGTTGGTCAATTATTCTTATATATTGTGATTTTAGTTATTTGACTTAAACTGAAACAGTTTTCAAAAGCAAAACAGGTCAGCCATACACTCAACATGTATGTTGAAAGTGTGTGTTGCTGTCTCCCAAAATGATTGAAGTTCAAAGCTTTCAAAGATTTGCATCACTTACAAGCGAAAGAAAGAAGTCTGACTGCTTTATCAGATAATACATTTGTACAGCGCACAGTATTAGTTGCATCTGAATAAGGTCCATAGGGGGTTGGGAAAGCAAAGGCAGAAGAGAGGAGATGGGCAACCTCTCATATAAAGCTGGCCCCCAGTAAAGTGAGGCCTTTAACACCTCACTCCCCAACGACTGAAAAGGTCAGGGGACAACCTTTGCCTCTAACCCGTTGAAGAGTATGGTGTGAACACTCACTGCGTTTAGGCACTTGCTGCCACCGATAATCCCAGCGCTGACCGGAAACGGCCTTCTTTGTTGCCTAGTCAACAAAATAATTTGGTCGTATTTTCTGTATATTCCTTGAAGAATCAGTTTAAAAAGAAACTTAGCTGGACTATGAGGCAGTAATTTTCCACTAAAGACAAAAAAAAGCCACAAAATTTTATATGGATTTATTTTATTACTTAAGATGGAGGTAAACTAACACAAAATAAGTCATAAAAGAAAATAAAAATCTATCTTCTGAAAGATAAAAAAAAACAGTTTAGGCTCCTCAAGCTTGTGTGCAGGGCCATGCTGTAGTTATGGCAGTTATGGCTGAATGGCACACTGACCAACTATCAAAACCTACTGACCTCAATCCCATCCTTGGAAGAAAAAACTCTCATATCCCACAGTTTAATGGTTTGGTCTTTGGAGTTGGACACAAAATACCGAGCGTCACCCTGTAACACGAAGCATACCAACATGTGGATACAGCAAAATGGTTCACCTGCTAACCTTTCAGAGCACAGTACTAGAGTGTGGCACTGGGTCTGTAGATATGGACTCACATGTAACAGTATGAAGTGACTGGGTCTAAAGTCAAGGACAACACAGTACATGCAACAGTAGAATTACTAGGTCTATAGTCAAGGCCTAACTCAGTATAACTTCTCTTTTCCATTTCATCTGCTCTGACTGCTGCCACCTCACAAATCTCTTCAGAGCTCAAAGGCAGAAAGAACCTTTACTGACAGGAGAGAATATATTCTATCCCGCAGAGGGAGGTGAGAGTACATGTCAGGCTAGATGGAAGCAAATCATGAAGACTGACAGGGGTAGAAAACTGACCACTAGGATAGAAGACTAACCACTAGGGTCACCAGCATTGCGTGTGATGCTTACCTCCCTCCCTCGTGTTGAACCATTCTTTCTCCACCATGAGATAAAAGTTAAGCTTTTAGTTCACCAGACCAGGGTTACTTTACATGTAATTCTGGCTGCTTTTGCATTAAAATAGAGTGACCAAAGATCACACCATGATTATAGTCATGATCTGGGCCCACTGAGTAACCCCTTTAAATCATTATGCATGACTTGTGCATGATGGGAAGCTCAGTACCTTTGAGTCTATGAAGGTGATCCCATCATAATGACCTCCCATGACACCAACAGGCAATGGGCTGTCTTCTCGAAGCGTCCTGCGGTCCCACACCTACATACATGTTTTCATCAAGACATTCTGCCGTCAGATTCACACCGTCAACAGTGTTTCATGATCAGGTTCACATCATCATCATCTCACTCTCAGATTCACAGTATCCTCAACATTTCCCTCTCCAGTTCAGTGTGTCTTGAACATTTCGCTCTCAGATTCATGCTGTGTCATCAGTCATTCAGTGTCCATGATTTTTTACCTGTAATCATCTCACTCTCAGATTCACAGTGTCCTCAACATTTCCCTCTCCAGTTCAGTGTGTCTTGAACATTTCGCTCTCAGATTCATGCTGTGTCATCAGTCATTCAGTGTCCATGATTTTTTACCTGTATTTCTCCATGAGTATCATGTCTTTATCAGTATGTCACTGTCCATGATATGTCTTTATCAGTAAGTCACAAATGTGTATTTCACTGTGCATCATGTCTTTATTGATATCTTACTTTATTAGACAATCAGGGATGTGCACATGAGACTGGATGTGATAATAAGCTATACCAAATAATCATATGCCTTTTTATCACACTTGTTCAAATGTCTCATCATTTGTCTCTATGGTGTGTGAGAAACTGTGATTCACAGAGCACTAAGCACTAACAATAGCTTTCTCACCTTGCACAGACCATCATCAGAACCGCTGTAGAGAATCTGTGAACTGCTGTCAGCAAAGCACACAGCATTGACATCATCGTCATGTGCTTCAATCTGCAGACAAAATCAAGTGTGACCATCTTGTGGATAAATAATTCTCAAAGGTAGCATTCTCAGTCACATCTAGCTTACACTCTGATCAGGCTTTTGAATCTTAACTGTCCATAGCTTGTCAGTCCTAGTTGCATCTTGTGTTATTAGAAATGTTCACTTTTCAATGTTTGCTGCTCAAAGAATGGGCATTAATGTAACAGATCTAGGAGGAATGTTCAAAATGAATGCTACAAGTATTTCAAACCTTTAATGTGCGCTGGTTACTTTCTCGGTCATAGACATAGAGACAACCATCATTGGCCCTGCAAGACAAAAATGTTTACATTGTTGTTAGTGCTGTTAAAAGCCTCAACCTAAGTGAAGGAGGAGCAGGGCAAACTTACTGAAAGTTACCTTTCAATTAACTCTGCTTTCCCACCCAACTACCTCCATTTGTTTCTGTACAAATGAATGAAAGCCCAGCAAAACTTTACTCTTCAGTACTGTAGCTCTCCCCACCACTCTGTCACTCAATACTTTAGTGTGTATATGTGAGTGAGAGAGAGAGAGAAAATCTTGCATCTTCAGGTAGACTGATGGGTGTATGTCTTCTATACACATGTGTTAATAAAACCGGTTCCCATGCCTACTAATTACTGGATCCTCATTAGTAGCAGGTCATCTGTTCGACTAGTATAAGCAGTTAACAAAGGGATAAAAATCACCTCTCAGCCTATTCTTTGTAACACACCTGGCTTGCAATCAAAAGATAAATGAAACTTATGTGAAACAAAAAAAAATGACACCAACATAAACCATAAACATGTACACACATATACACTGCCAGAATGCAAAAAAAAATACTGACCCACCAATATTTTATGATTATCAGAGGAGAATTTACTGACCCGCCAATAATTTCACGATTATCAGAGGAGAACATAAGGGAGAAGATGCAGAAGCTGTTCTCTCCTGGATGAAGTGGCAAGGGCTCGTGAACATCATGGTCACCATAGATGTTGCAGAGGTGGACTGTGGACAGTTGCTTTCATAATAAATACCTCATCTTCTCATGTCAGCTGCCAGTCAGTTTGAACCCAGTCTGTGTCTAGTACATCACTAGTTTGCATCTAGACTTTCACCAGTACAAAGTGCAGTAACTAGTTACTTTGTTTCTAGGACTTCACTTAGTTTATATCTTGCCAGTGTATCTAGTCTGGTTTCCAGTTTGTATCATCATCAATTTCTTGTCATCACCATGTATCTAGTCTGTTGCCATTCTCTATCAAGTCTGTCATCACTATGTATCTAGTCTGTTTCCAGAAGAAATCTAGTCATGCTGTACAAAGTCAGTCACCACTATGCATCAAGTAAGTCACCAATATGTACCTACTCAATTTCCCCGTATGTATCCAGTCTGTTGCCAGTTTGTATCAAGTCTATCAACAGTATATATCTAGTTGCTCACCAGTGTGTGTCATCTGTCACCAGTATCATCAGCAACTGTTACTAGGATGTCTCACATCAGTATGCAGTCAGTCACCAGCCCACATCTAGTCAATCATAAGTATGTATCTGGACTGCCTACAGTCATTTCTAGTCAGTCACCAGTACATGTCTAGCAGTCATTGGTACCTATGTAGTAAGTCACCCTTCAGTAAATGCATCAGTTCAGCTGCTAATTATTTTGTACCTAATAAGTTTGCAATAAGTTTGCACCTAATTAGTCTGGATCAAATCAATGGCCAGTTAGTTTGTACCTAGTCTTTTAATATATCCTATATTTTCAATCCAAGGTACACAACTATGACCACCACTGCAGAAAGGTAATGTAACAGTATGGATGGTTCTCTAACCTTTCAGTCTTTGTGGAGAGGGTGATGGGGGAGGAGTGAAGTAACAGAGACCATGTTTTTCTCAGGTCAAGCTCTTAGGGGATACTGAACTAGTGCACCTCCAAGTGAGGATGCCAACGATCTAATCATACAGATATCTGCTTCCTACCAGTCAAGAATGCACTTTTTTTAAAGATCTAACATGCAATCTTATGCTTCCTCTTGTTGTTTTTTGAATTGTAGCTTTATTGCCTGAAATCAAAGACTAGGTACTTACTGCTGTCTGACCAGCTGGAGTAAATCAGATGGCTTCCATCAGGACTGTAACACACACACACACACACACACACAACACACACGCACACACACAACCTAATGTCAGATGTCCTACAAAAAATATTTGGAAAATATAGGGAAAAAACGCAGTATCTCTACTGTCATGAGTGGACACACACATGCATACACACACACACACATGCACACATGTTTACCTGAATGCTACATCTAGGACACTCCAGCCCACATCTCTGGCATGTATTGTTTTAAACAGTTCAAACTTTGAACCTTGGGTGTTAAACAGCCGCACATTCTGATCTGGAAAAATACAAAGATTTCACAGCAAATTTAGTTTACCGTCTGACATTATCATGAGATAACTGAGCATACAGCTGTAGCACTAGTGTCACACTCACACAATGTTTATGGTTAGTGCAAGCAAGCATCCAAATGGATAGGCAGATATGATAGCAGATAGTGAGGAGGTGGTGTTGTGTCTAGGAATACAGTTGTCACAATGCAGTGCCAGGCCATCACAGGACTGCTGTTTATCTCCCCATGTCAGCCACCATTGGACAAGTATTGAACGTTATGTCTGCTTGATAGGACTTCTAGGTCGTTATTATAGGTCTGCATTGAAGCACAATAGCTCTAGTGGGTCCTGTACCTGGTGCAGGACACAATAGCTTCAAGCTTATTGCAGCTGGAATTATCCCTTTTTAGTGAACTTGAAGCCTGATGGCTAGTGGCTCCTCTTCCTTCTGTTGTTTTACAGGCTGGTTGGGGGATGGGGTGAGAGAAAGGTCTGTGCTGTAAATACTGTCTAGGTAGTGCAATTAACAAAATAGTGTGTGTGGGTACACTTGACCAATCACATGTGAAGAGAATTCCAGGGATGCAGGTCAAATATTGTGTCGGACCCTGAAAGGACATTTTTGCCACCAGATGCTTGAAGGGTACATTTCATAAAGAGAGGCTTTGACAAAGGCTGCTTGAAGTTGTCTCTGCAACCAGTCTGGTCTTGTAGCAACATATGCCCAGAGTAATAGAGTGTTGTCTTGGTATCATGATTGTTCCAGCCCGACATGCCAAGAAGTAACAGAGTTCTGAGCAGCAGATTCATGAGATTGATGTGAAAGGCTCTTGTCACGATGATAGGCATCATTCTGCTTAACAATGATTAACAGGCACACTAGATTTCCTAGAGAAAGTAATAAAGCAGTTTGGTGTCATACATATGACATAGAAAACAGTGCTAGTGTACTGGGGTGACAAGAACTGACAAGCACAATAGTGCAAGCGTACTTTGATTCCAACAGAATTGAAAACACAACAGCGCTAATTTACAGTGCTTTCATTCCAACAGAACTGACATACACAAACAGGTGTACTTTGATTCCAACAGAAGTAACAAACACAACGGTGCTGGTGTACTCTGATTTATGAAAGAAAGTGACAAACACAACAAACATCATTCAGCCTTCCATCACAAGTAAGGCAATAAGTAAACTTAACAAAATAATACAAGTAAAATAACTGACCCTGACAAGCTGTGAGAAACACATTTCCGTCCTGTGAATAGGTACCACAAAAGACTTTGTGATAAAGCTGGGCCACCTGCTTACACTTATTTGGTAAAAATCTGCAATACACATTCAGACTGATTATTATCTGCAGTTGTCTCCCTTTAGTGTATATAATAATAATATTTTTTTTTAAAAGTCACTCGGGTGTACGACCTTCAGAAGGTATGTTCTACAGTCTACACAATCTTCTAGAACTCCATGTGAAGTGCACTGTTTGACTGCATCAGTTGTACACGTTGTGAAGGCATAATCTGCAGTAAGTCTCAAAAGATAACAACTCTACCAGCATGGTGAGCGACAAAGTGCAAAAAGAGAACCCACCAAATCTCTCTCTCTCACACACACACACCACGCAAGAAAAGGGCACAAATTGTTGTACTTACCTAGAGTTGATGAGGCAGCAGTTTCCTGCAGAAAAGTGCTGATGTGTGTCCATTCCAATCTCCCTCTGAAAATTTATTTTTAAAAAACCTCAGTAACTGATGGCCTTTGACCTGGACGACCATAAATGTTATCCATCTTCTGTATGAGCTCTCTATCTTCCTCCTCTGATAATAAAATTAAAATATCTGGACACTATTGTTTTCTCCTCCTAAAAGGAGTTACTTCCCCAATACAGAGTCTTTCATCCTACCTGCCTTCCCTGAACTGAGAATCGGTCAAAAACTTGAGGCCATGTACCAGCTACATCCACAAGTTCATACGAATAATCCTCTAAGCTACGGACTCAACATGGCATCAGTCAACACGCTGATTTAACACTTCTCCCACCAGTCAATGATAAGCTATACTGGCTTGCACACAGTAAGAATATAACAATGCTGGACCATCACAGATGCCAAACTGCATCATACAGTTTTCCACACCAGCTTCTAATCTTTAATATGTATCATCTACTGTAATCTGTTCTTGTCCATAATCTTGTACACAGACATTCATTACAAATATAGCTGCATTCTTTCCAGACAACAATAAATTTAGGCTGCTGTTTTCCCAGTCTACTTCTTTTCACTAGAAATATTTTGCTTGCAGTCCTGTTCTAAACTGAACAACTCACAAAATGTCGCCATTTCTTAGAAAGAACTGCAAACTCTAGTCCACACACTCACCCTCTGTATTAAATGAGTCAAGGTTGGAATGGAGTACTGGGTCTGCTTTGTAGCAGCCCATCGTCCCGAGTCCAGCAAGATCTGCTGCTTTACATCATTTGACTTTATAACAGATAAATATAACACATATATAAGATATAACAGATAGTCTGGGCTGGTGAATGATCCCCATGGGCTACAGAAGTAACAATAATGATGAGAAAAAATATGGAAGTGGACCAAGTGGAAAAAAGACAATAGCAGAACATTCTTTGTTTTCTTTCTGTTTACTTTTGTTTCTTTCTTCTGCTAACAAGTTTGGACAGAATGTACAACAAATTTAATTTCACTCACCCAGTTAAGAACTACATATATGGAAGTAGTCATTACATTCTGTCTGATCTTATTATTAGTCAGTACTATCATAAAGAGAAAATAAAGACGATTTCACATGCTTGTCCTGTAGTTGTTATCTAATCTAATTATTGCTGAGTACTTTCAATGCTTGTCCCATTACCTCAATACTGGTCACATCAGGAGAAGGGTCCTCTGCAAACGAGACAAGAAATAGTGAGCGTAAAGATTATCAGTATGTCAACTGATGTGATAAAAAAAAGTTGATGAAAATGTAGCCCCTCTTGAGTTCCTAAAAACCTAGTCATTGAAAACTAATAAGGGTACTTCAACAAGTCTTTTATGAGAACAGTTATCATTTACAAGCATACACCCTCAACACTGCATCGTTTAGACTTTAGAGTGTCCATTTAATCTCTTCTTTATCTACACGTCTGTCAACAACCGCATATTCATAGATGCTCCACTGAAGCACAAGGACTATATTGTATAAATATGCACTTCAAATGCATGAATAAAATGTTTACATTGTACATTTAGAGAATTAGAGAAAAGGAAAATGTGTGAAATACAGACAAGGAGAAGACGAGGGGAGTGGAAAACAGGAGAAGACTCTGGCAGTAATGGGCAGGCACCACACAAGCACCATACAGCATCAGTACACAAGCACCAAGCCAGGCAGGCTTGCCCTACAACAGTGCACTTTTGACTTTTCACCTTTGGCCTTGCTATCTATCAGCTCTGGCGGAGTGACATCTCCTGTGCAGACTACTTTTGATAGGCACACTGTGTGAAAATGGCAGACCTCCACACAGTCTTAGCAAGATATTTGTCCCTAGTCCTAGCACACAGCAGATGCATTTCCCATGAGCCTCATCTCTGGTAGGGATGGCAGATGCACACCAAGAGTTTTACTAGGAGTTGGACCACAGGGTTAGGTGTAATATTACATCCTATGGGACATCAAGGAAACTTTGATGCAAATTCTCTCTATAGCTACAGAACCCATTCTTTATAGATATGATTCATCCTTTAGCTAAAGAACACATTCTAAAATTATAGGATAGTTATGTAGTTATGCAGCTTTTCCATGCCTATAGAATTATTTTATAATTATAGAATTCAGTATTATGCAATTCATTCTGTAACAAAGGAGAAAAATTATACAACTTTCATTTTAAATATACAATTTAATTATATGTACGCCACACTGTTGTTTGCTATGGTAGGTCATTGTAGTGGGGCATTTATATGATCAGAGATGATAGAACAGTATGAACGAGTATTAGGATTTTAAACACTATGGTAAAGACCTAACAAATCTTCAGTTCAATCTCTACTAGCTGTCGGTATTTGTTTTCTCAATCAATGGTCAGGTATCAGGGTGGTCTTCAGCTGTTGAAAGTCTGCCTACATTGATTTGCTTGCCAATATGTGATCAACAGCTGTTGAAGGTCTGTGACTGTCTATATGGATTTGCTTGCCAATATGTGATCAACAGCTGTTGAAGGTCTGTGACTGTCTATATGGATTTGCTTGCCAGTTTGTGATCAACAGCCATTTTTAAAATAAATGGCCAGATGGAAGCTACACTATTATAAAACTATTGTTTTTATTTACCGTTTTTAAGCCTGAGTTTTGATATCTTCATCTTGCTTCAATCGCACACCTACCCCAACACATTATATTGTGTGATATTTTCACACTTCCTTTTTCTGTATTCTAATGGCAGTAATCTGTCTATGCTTTGCATCTACACTTTTGCTGTGGCGTTTTATTAATGGGACAAGCATTGACAGTAGCTACAGAGAGAATTTACGGTAAAATCCCTTGAGGCGCCCCAAGACAACCTGAGGATGAGGTATGCACACAAAATCATTTACCCTGAACTTTGCCCAGTGATAACGGTTTTTTTATCCCCAGCACTATCTCCCTACCCAAACACGCATGCTGGAAACTGGAGATTGAGTTAAGCCAGTCCATGAATTGTTTTTCTTTAGGAGAAAAAACAAACTAGTTACAGTAATTCAGAAAAACTAGTTACACAAAGTAAACAAAGGTCAAGCTACAGGCAAACAGAAGCCATGTAGTAAAGCTTTTCATAAAGAGTTGATAAACTCAAAACAACTTACGAACTGGTGGCAATGAAGAGCGCAGGTAATCTGGATCAGAGGAATCCTCGTCTGAGGGAAAGTCTTCTGATGACATAAAGCTGATCTGTCCACTGCAATCACAGCAACATCTAACAGTTACTACAGCATCCTATGGTAATTATAACCATGCCCCATGATAATCTTTTCACTGCCCACTGCAATCACAGCAACATACAACAGCTACTGAAGCCATACCCCATGGTAATTATAGCAACATCCTATGGCAATTTCAATGGCCAATGGTAATCAAACCACCATTCCACAATAACCACAACACCCTCTGGTAATCCTTGGTGTCAACACCATCCCACGACAATCACATTACCATGCCACAGGGACTTGTGCTCCACACCTGCTATCAAAATGCCTTTCTTGGAATGACCTGATTGTCGGTGGCAGTGGCAAACCCTAAGAGCTTGGATAATACAGTGACTCTGAAAGCTCAAAGCCTGGACCTTTACTTTAAAATGTTGACAATTTCTTTCCTTCCATTTTTTTTTTTTTTTTTGTGGGAGGGGGGGTAAAGGGGTGGCTACTTCAACATGACATTTGCCACTAGATAGTGAAGACAACAGAAAGGTGTGAAATATCAATAGCTGTAATGGAAGACCTTTGAAGATTTGTAGAGTTACAGGACAGATGGGATCAGTTCTGTTTTATATGCATCATTCAACTCACAATAAAATTGGAGAGAATATATTTTTATTCTAGCAGGAGCAACTATTTAAGTTTTTGTCTTTTTTAAACTTTACTGAAATCTTTTTCAACTAATATTTATGCAGCATTATTATAATATTTTCATGAAAAAAAAAGTGATTCACTGTGTGTAGGGTACAGCTTGGTAAAACAATCACAATCTACTTCTGCTGCTCTTAAAGACAAGGTCAAAAGGTAGTGCCAAAGGAGCCTGCGACCGTCCACTTGGAAGTGGACTGACCTTACTACGCTAGCACAGATATAACAACAGATTAATCACCCTTCCACCCAACAATTCCACGATCAGCTGGATCCACACTTGCAGCTGAATTCCACCCCTGACAACTGACATGACCTCCCACCCCCAGCTAACGAAGGTCAAAGGCTATAATACCTCTGAGATCACCACAGCCAGGCTACCCCTGTCCACACAACACCCAGCAAACTCCATGAATTACCACAACTTCATCTTCAAGCTCAAAGAGTCTCAGCAGGCAAAGCAGAAGGCCAGAGGAAACTGCAGCTTAAAGATTCAGTTACGAAATCTGGTGAAGATGTATACTTGTTGTCTCTACCCGTGTGGTTCATCGTGTCACAAGGCCACATGCCTGTTGTCTCTAGTTTTTTTTTTTTTTTAAGGCCCTTTCACCCCTCCTGGGGCATAGGCCATCGACTACAGTTAACTGTTGTCGATGTTTCAGTAGCAAGTATTTGTTTTTACGGGGTGGGGGTGCTGGCCCCACGCCCAACCCTCCTCCTTTTTCAGCCGGGCTTGGGACCGTCCTTGGCAGAGAGCAGCCAGCCCTGTAAACAGGTGCCACGTGCAGAGAAAGAACAGCGTGCCCGAGACGAGAAATGAACTCAGGGCAGCCAACCTTCACTGTATTGGTGACAGGCGCTAACAGCGCTAACCGTTGCGCCACCGGGCCGCTCGTTGTCTCTAGTGGTCTGGTTTATTGTGTCATCAGGCCACATGCCTGTTGTCTCTAGTGGTCTGGTTTATTGTGTCATCAGGTCACATGCCTGTTGTCTCTAGCCGTGTGATTCATCATGTCACAAGGGCACATGCCTGTTGTCTCTAACGGTGTGGTTCATCATGTCACTCGACCCCTCTACTGCTCACCTCGTTCTTTCCCACCCACCCCTACTCCCGGAACAAGTTAAATTCTGTATTTCACGAGAGTTTATCATGACCTGCCTGACCTGTCACCTGTGATGAACTAAATTATTTAAGGGGTTTTTTTTAATCAGAAGGTAAATTTTAAAATGAAGAACTTCCTTATTAGTGAGCGATGGGAGTCCCAGACAGCGGACGTTCAGGCTGACAACATGTCAGTGATGGACAAGGGAATCCCGGTGCAGGATAGTAGTAGAAGTGGCTGCAGTGGCTCATTAAACAACACACAGACCACATGCCAGGCTGGCGGGGCCGGAAAAGAAAAAAAGGCGCGGTAGCATGGTGTCAGAATCATCAGACCATCGTCTCCCTAGTTCTCTGTGAGAAAAAGAGAACCTCTCTCCTGAAAGTCCCCCTTCCCCCACTTGACGGCGCGCTTTGTCGCCGATACTCATCTCTTGCACCTGCCACGAGGGGCCCAACACTCGCCAGGTACACGGTAGTCTGGACACAACACTGCACAGGTGCTCGCCAAACTCATCACAAGAGTTCTGTGTGTGTGTGCGCTTTCTACGTAAGAACGTTACACACAAGAGTACTATCCTATAACTACTATGGCATAAAGACACTATGGACTACGTACTCGCCGTCAAGAACTAGACAGCAGTAAACACCACGACTACACCAGGCTATGTGCAGCAAGAACTAGACAGCAGTAAACACCACGACTACACCAGGCTATGTGTTCAAGAACTAGACACAGTAAACACCACGACTACACCAGGCTATGTGTATCAAGAACTAGACAGCAGTAAACACCACGACTACACCAGGCTATGAGTATCAAGAACTAGACAGCAGTAAACACCACGACTACACCAGGCTATGTGTTCAAGAACTAGACACAGTAAAACACCACGACTACCAGGCTATGTGTATCAAGAACTAGACAGCAGTAAACACCACGACTACACCAGGCTATGAGTATCAAGAACTAGACAGCAGTAAACACCACGACTACACCAGGCTATGTGTTCAAGAACTAGACAACAGTAAACACCACGACTACACCTGGCTATGTGTATCAAGAACTAGACAACAGTAAACACCACGACTACACCAGGCTATGTGTATCAAGAACTAGACAGCAGTAAACACCACGACTACACCAGGTATGTGTTATCAAGAACTAGACAGCAGTAAACACCACTACACCAGGCTATGAGTATCAAGAACTAGACAGCAGTAAACACCACTACACCAGGCTATGAGTATCAAGATCAACAACTAGACAGCAGTAAACACCACGACTACACCAGGCTATGTGTATCAAGAACTAGACAGCAGTAAACACCACTACACCAGGCTATGAGTATCAAGAACTAGACAGCAGTAAACACCACGACTACACCAGGCTATGTGTATCAAGAACTAGACAGCAGTAAACACCACTACACCAGGCTATGAGTATCAAGAACTAGACAGCAGTAAACACCACTACACCAGGCTATGAGTATCAAGATCAACAACTAGACAGCAGTAAACACCACTACACCAGGCTATGTGTATCAAGAACTAGACAGCAGTAAACACCACTACACCAGGCTATGAGTATCAAGATCAACAACTAGACAGCAGTAAACACCACGACTACACCAGGCTATGTGTATCAAGAACTAGACAGCAGTAAACACCACGACTACACCAGGCTATGAGTATCAAGAACTAGACAGTAGTAAACACCACGACTACACCAGGCTATGTGTTCAAGAACTAGACAACAGTAAACACCACGACTACACCTGGCTATGTGTATCAAGAACTAGACAACAGTAAACACCACGACTACACCAGGCTATGTGTATCAAGAACTAGACAGCAGTAAACACCACGACTACACCAGGCTATGTGTATCAAGAACTAGACAGCAGTAAACACCACTACACCAGGCTATGAGTATCAAGAACTAGACAGCAGTAAACACCACTACACCAGGCTATGAGTATCAAGATCAACAACTAGACAGCAGTAAACACCACGACTACACCAGGCTATGTGTATCAAGAACTAGACAGCAGTAAACACCACTACACCAGGCTATGAGTATCAAGATCAACAACTAGACAGCAGTAAACACCACGACTACACCAGGCTATGTGCATCAAGAACTAGACAGCAGTAAACATCACGACTACACCAGGCTATGTGCATCAATGGGTCACATCGTGCACAGTCATGTCAAGATGCCAGGGACCATGGAAGCTACAGCAGCGACACACAACCACGGTAACTACAAACTACCAAACCCCGGGCTCCCTTCTGGTTTGCTCCATCAACAGCAGTCAGCAGTTCTCTAAGACTGTTTTGGACTGCCAGCTCAAATGGATAAAAGAATGTACCTTCTGCGTAAATAATAAATAGTTTTTCAGTCAGCAAAGCAATATTGGGCCGTTTCTATCAGTCATTTATTGAGTCTTTTATCTTTCTCGTTTGTATGCTGGTTCCGCAGTCTGTCTGTCCATGACAGCAACAGTCTGAGCAGCACTGTTCATATCTGTTCTAATATAATCGGCATCAAGCAGAGGGATTTTTGTATAATCAACAAATAGAAAAGCTTCCCGCATTTTGTCAATACCTGAACATACACTAACGGGAGAATTTGTGTTATTAAGTTCAAGTAAATGTTATGCTATGCCTGTTTGTAGCAGCATTAGACACCTGAAATCGTTCAAGCCATCTGCAGTCCAGCTGCTCACAGATGAATTGTCAGTTGTGTGCGTGTTGTTGTTTTCATAGGTATACATATGAATGGTCTAGAACTCTAGATGTAAATTTTTTGGTGGGGGTCTATTTTCCCAACCTATGAGCAGCGGTCTCTCTCTCTCTGGCCACGTACTGTCAAGTATTGTCAACAGCAGGTCAGCAGGCCGAGACACAGGGAGATACATCAAATAATGACTAAGGTTGCTAAGGACTGGAACGGGTACCTACTGTCTTCGTCTGTATGCTGCAGTGCAGTCTCCCTGCACGCTGGGGTCGGTGCTGGCGATGCCACACTTGATGGCCGACCCCCTGAGGCTAGGCCGACATCGTCTGTCAGAGGCCGACATGGCTGGCGCCTCACCTTGCTGTCGTCTGGGTGTCTTCGATTAACCTTCCAGCACTCCGGTGCCAGACATTTCGCTTCCCGTCTTCACCCTACCACCACCTCTTCAAAGATATGACACTGGTGACACAAGAAGGGGGTGGGGGAGTTCAATTCCTCCTCCGTGCGACGTATGGCGGTCGGTGTGACTTGGCGTGACGCACTTGCAGGTGGAGAATGCACGGTGCACCGAGTTGGCGCAGCCACACACCAGGGGCGATGAAACAGATGACTAGGTGAATACCAGTCGCACAACCCGTACTTTCGTGGACCGTGGGGTCCTCCCGCTTGACCAACCATCCACCCGACACCTGTGCACACCTCGTCACGTCATCATCAATGTTCCAAGAGCATTTGCGTCCGTCAACGGTCCCAACCTCTCCTGACGGAAACTCCGTACTTTCTCTTGTGTTTTTCCTTTTGCCACAAAGACCGTCAGGCGTGGAGTGGCAAGCAGGAGCTCAGAAAAGATTGATGCAGGTCGCGGAGGCGAGCGGAGATACACGCAGTCCTGGTCACGCCGCCCGTACGTGACGGTGCTTGACAAAGCTTCGCAGGCCCAGCATGCACTGGCGACGATGTATAAAACCCACAGTGACGACTGGTGATGCTGCGCTGATTCTGTCACCGATTTCCCAAGGTACAAGGTCTCTACCCACTTGTCCACCACCCCACCCGCTGTAATTTGGGTCACGACGGAATCAGCTGTTCTGGTACACGTGCTCCTTAGTTGCGAGCAGCTTACGCAAATTAGAGAGGTCAAGGCCCGGGGCGGCTACAGACGATATCATCATGCCATGGACAGTGATGCTAACCTTTCATTCTACAGATTATCGGTTCTTCCTGACCCCAACTGCAGGTGGTGACCTCTGTCGAGACACGATAATGCGCGGACAGTGTGGTTAATTATCTGCCCGCTATCAGCCTGATGATATAGCAATGTAAGCAGACAACACACCTGGGGCAAAAAATCGTCTGCAGTCTGCACTATTTGCACTATTTTTAATTCCTCGTACTGAGCAAAATTCGGTTAGAGCGAACACATGCAGCTTTTATTGCCAACACTTGTCATATGTGAGCCACTTAATTTTGTGGACGAAATTAGATGACGGTGACCAAAATGTGCTTGGCTAACGCAGCGGTGTGACGGCAAGAGTGGCAGGCGGCTGTCATAAGGCTAGCAGGCGGATGCCGCACGGTTCCTGCCAGTGATCAAGCCACGAGGCGCGTGCATGGAGGCCACGTGCACGAGGCACGCAGCACGATATGCCTTGTGGCCACAACAACACAACCCCGCGTGACCCGGCCTCGCCCTCAACCACCGCAACACACCGCAACCACCCTTTGCTGTCTGCAAAAACAAAACAAAAAACCAACTTTGCAAGCTTCTACAAGCTTCCCATGCATCACAACCTTATTAAAACACGGGGGTCACAGTTTACATTAACTGTTTGAGGTCAAGCCGTGATATGACCTCCAGCAAAGGTCACTTCCGGTAGCGGCTACGGTGTCTTCTCGGCGGTACGTGCACCGCTAGGGGCACGGCAAGGGTTGAGCAGGGCTACGCAGTTACACCAATAAGCACATTAACCCATCATGAAAATAAGTACTATATGAGCGAGAGGTACCCACGTAACACTTTCACCCTTTGGGACTACAATCGCGAAAAAGGTTAAAAAAAAATATCTGCAGACATCACCAACACACAGGAGGTCGCAGTCTTTATGTCTGCAGAACACTTGCAAACCCCACAATGCCAATGCCGTGTATAAAGTGTTGGGGCGAGGCCGGTGTCGGTACTACGACTAAATCTGATCCTGCTATAAGGACCTTTCTGGGTGACTATTAAAATCAATTCGCGATACTCTGTCGGCATCAAGTTTACCTATCACTGCTGGGGGCTTTATTGGCACGAGAGAAAGTGCACTGTCCTCTCCTTAGCTGCTATGGTATTTAGCTTTCTGCACGTATGTTAATGACATTATCCATCGTCACCACTACAACAGCTGATACCGTATCACTGTACCTCAGCCGAAAAGCTGCTTGCGTCTGCTACATGCCCATGTCGGCAAACAAGGGAAGCAACTATTACTCAGCTTGGTGATCAAAACGTACTTGTTGCCTCCCGTAGTCTACGATGGTGTCTAACTCTATTACGTGTTTTTTGTTTTCGGGAAAAATTCAAAACTCCGTGTTTATAAGTCACTTAAGTCAGATCAAAATAATATTTTCTAGTACTTTAAATCATATAGGTGCACAGTATTTTATAGGTCCTACACACGATCACTGTGAGAAAAATTAAAAACTTTCTTCCAGATGCCACATATTAAATCAAAATAGTATATTTCTAGTAATTTAAATTATCTAGAGAAAGATGCCGAGTCTGGACTCAGTACATGCTCACTGCATGAGCATCCAGTAGTTTAGTGATTAGAATATTTGCTTATTATCACTGCAGCTAATAATCTTTATCAAAAAGATTAATAACAATTCTTCAAGCAGTCCATATCTCAATGACCTGCACTTACCATGTTTCATTGAACAAGCATTTCCTTCTCTACATTTACAGTCACAAAAGTTTAATGAAATCTAACAATTACCATGTCTCAAATTTTTCTTAGGTATTATGACTGCAATAAATAGCAATGTCTTCTGAACTATTCAGCAAAAACTTTGCAGTAGAGCATTACAAACTTTCGTCTTGTTGAGCCAAATCTTCCTCACCTATCTACTGAAAAGCCACTATTTGTACTTTATCTTGAGAACTTCTTTAGGTATTAGTTTAAAACATACACATATAAGGAGGGCAACCTCTGAAAACACCCGTGCACACAACTTGCTAAGCACCTGATTCCTGAACATATTTCTGCTGAATTGATGTTACAGTCTTTATATTCCAACAAGAATGTTAAAAAAACAATCACTTTTTTGTGAAAAGAATCTCATAAATAAAGCAAATGATACTGTCCCTCACAACATTAGGTCTCATGCTCATACTCATAACCATAACTTCTAATTTCAAAACCTCTGTGCAATGGTCTTGTTTGGCTTCAATCTTGTCCATTTGCCCACTTTCAGCTGCCACAAAAATCTTTTTTCCAGATTTTTTCTTTATTTTTTTTTTTTTCTCCATGTTTATTTCACACACATCAAAGGCTGGTCCACATATGTCTGGAATTCAGCCATAATTTCTCCTCGTCCTTCAGAATTGTTTTTTTTCGTGTCTTACTTTCCTTATACCAATTTTAGTGAATATTCACAGTGTGCTTGTCATACATTCTGTACATGTCTAAACCTTAAAAGCACTGGTGAAGACTTCACAATCAAGCAAATTGCAGCATGTCAGCAACTAATCACAGTCTGAGTTTACATAGCAGTTGCTTCTTTAACCAACACAACTTTCCCCACATTCTACAGAAGCTAACTTGGACATTCCTGCACCACAATACTTCTGTCTATGCTTCCCTGAATCAAACACCAAGTCAAACAGCTGCGTCCATCCTCATTATGGAAAAATGCACATTTGCAGCAAACCTCTCTAATCCACACCTTACACTAAGGCTAGTTACTCATTTTATGTGCTTACTCTGCACCAGATGTGTGTGTGCTGCTTAGGTCAACTTCTTTATAGAGCTGTGTGGAATAAATTGATGCTTTAATATAAGTACAGTGATATGGGTAGTAAAATAACGCTAAAACTATAAGGTTTATGGGTACAAGGAAACAATAGAATAACAATATTCTGACTATGGAGTAAAATATTATAGATATATATACAACACATGATGTCAAAAATATGGTGCTGTGTAAAGTAGAACAATATTACAATTTTTTTTAAATCAACATTAGTGTGGAGGATATATATACCATAAGACCTAGAATATACCATTATTTCATTATACCTAAAATTGTCAATAATTTGTACAATACAGGATATCTCTGTTCTTGAATCAATATTTCTAAATAATAATAAATCATATGAAACCAAAATTATTTTTTTTAATATTGCAGCTTATATTTTTTTGTAATTACAAACCCAGGTTTTCATTAAAAAGATAATGCTTTTTTTCTGTTATATCAGTCCTTCCCAAACAAACTTTTTGTTTGCTTCAGCAGTACATTCTTTAATGACTAACAATGGTCGTTTCATTCACACGCACACACACAGAAACATACATATACCTGTATAAATTTTTGTAAAAGCTTTTGTGAATAACTTTATAACCCTAACCCAAAACCTTGGCACAGGACAAAGAATGCAAAAACAATTATTAATCAGTAATCAGGGTAATCTTTAATCTAATCAGTTGGCCTTAAAATATCAAAACTTCATGTAAACATCTTAAAAGGACTGCAGTTCCAAAGCAAACGAATACTCGTAGATATAAAAAATGCTGCATTTTTCCTCTCTGAACTGTGTAGGGTACCATCAAGTTTCACCCTAAGACCTTTGAACATAAGTGCTACGTACTTTGAGCCAATCTAAAAAGTCAAGAAAAGTAACTACTGAAACCACAGAACTAATTTACCAATTTAAAGGATTTTATTCAACCTTGTTTTTTAATTTTTTCCTACCAATATTAAAACAATAAAGATAATTTTTTTATCAATTTCATAGTTGCATTGACGTTCACTGTAAGTAGGCAGGCAGATACTTGAATATATCTCATCAGACTTTTATTTTTGTGCTTCTTCCCCAAATAAATCACATTTGTGAAAGAATAAACAACTGACGCACCAGATTTTCGCAAATGTGGGGGTGCATTATTCTAAGGTAGCCCTGAAATCTCATATAGTCTGAGCTTAATTAAAGTATTAATCAATACCATTTGTCAACTGTTCTCTGTGAGCATTGAGAATTTATTAATACAAGATCATGTCAAAAGCAGCTGTACGTGTCATTTGTTTATAACAAGAGAAGCAAATTGCTTCTTAAAGGCAGAACTTCTTCTGGGCAGTTTTTAAAATGGTTTCACCAGGGAAAGGGAAGGTAGGAGTACCTGGGATGCAGACTTTTACATGCAGTTAGTCTTCCCTAATTGCTGCCACAGAAATAGGCGGGGTGGAAATCACAGACTGTGATTCTACCTTAGCAATCAAATGGCTGTTGGAGTTGAGAAAGATGAGGTGAAACATACTGTCAGGATTAGGACTGACACTTGAATGTATTCTCCATAAAATAAAAAGAGAGAAAAATAAAAGTGAGAAGGATGAACAGTAGAAATGACATAAACATAAAGAGAACTGAATTTTAAAACTTTATTTTATTGCTTTCGTTTATTTTTTATTTTTTTTCTATATCTCTATATCTTTCTCTTTTCATAAGTGAGGAAAACAATATTCAACATTTTCAGTTCGTTCTCATGGTGACTGACAAAGTATATTTGGGTTTGGGTATAATGTTCATACTTTTATAAATAGGCAACAATTCATGACTATAACACTGTGCCCATTCACCATGTACAAAATCTGCTCTTAACCTGACTATTATGCCTGGTGGAGGTCATGGGTGCTTGCTTGTGTCTTCCTGAGTGAACAAGAAGTTTCCGATCAACTGAGAACAAAACTGGGCATGAACAAGGCTTGTATGATCAAAAGGGTTAGGACCAGATTAGCGCCTGTAACCATTATCCATATAATAAGACTACAGAAACAGAAGGCACAATAATTGCTGCTATACTTAATCCCTGTACAAAAAAACTTTGTTAAAAAACATTGTTTTATTTGTACATCCTTCTATCAAAGCTGTGTTCTCAAAAATGAAAAGACACTACTAACATACAAAATCTGAATGTTTTATATGATACTGATCATATTTTGCATAAATAGACAATGACCGAAAGTCAAATGTTGCATTTATTCAATAGTCAGTGCCATTATGTAAAATATTTTAAGAGGTAAGTATTATGAGGTTATTTATGTGTTCAAGCTGATTAATTAAAGCCAAAACAACATTTTTATTTTAACAGATTCTGCCGAAGCATTTATAGTTCCTGATTTAATCTTCAAGGAGTTTGTTTATTTGAGACACATCTGACCTCACAATGGGAGCACATTGATGATGATGATGTCTATTTGTAATGCGCAGGTATCCATTCAGAAGAATGCTCATTGCGCATAGCCCAATGATTACATACATGCATGGATGCACACACAGTGTCACACGCACACACATACACGAGCAAGCGCAAAACTGAATACGGAAAGATGAGACAGTCTAACAATCCAGGTACGGATGTCAATTTAATGGAGAAATGAAGAAGTAGCATGATATTCAAAAAAGAAATATGTCTTGGGTTGAACCTAAATGCCTGAAACGAAAAAGATTTTCGCGACTGATCGAGTCGTTTTGCTCGCCAAGCAGTTAAATGTTTTTGTCCACACCTGGCCGAATAGTATTAAAGAAGCTAACCTTCGAATCAAGTAGGCAACAATGCTCGGCAGGTCCGGCTCTTCGTCTGTGCTCGACCTTCTCTGCGTCCTGGGACTTTCGCTCATGTTTCCAGCTGATCTCGAGTTATTTGAGCCCATCAAACTGACCCTCGAGCACAAGACAAGACTGCTGCGTCATCCACTGAGCAAAACCCAAGATCGTACACTTTAAATGAACTTCTTAGCATGTTTAACTAGTTAGCTTTTTTAGGTGTTGCGAATTGGTAACAAGAAGCGACATCAATGTATTCCCGCTTTTTAACAAAGGGCTATTTTTCTGTGCCTAGAATAATGCACTGTGGCCATGTTGAAAGTCCTTGCAGACTGAAACTATTCGGTCGAACTGTTTGTGTCCTGAGTTTTGCGATTTTGCAACGACCTATGAAGAAAAGTATTAATACACGATATTAACGAATTCGACAAACTTCTTTTAAGTAAATAACAATAAAAATATGGAAGATGACCTACCATGTAAATAAACACGAAAGCTTATTGGTATCCTGGCCGTGTGGTGGTTGTGCACGACACTCACAGCAGCCCATACTCCCATCATAACACACGGGACACAACTCTTCTTACCCTCACTAAGTTCTCTCCCTTCGATCGCCTTACAACCTGTTTGGCGACATGTTCGCATTATTTATATTTTCCACGTACCGGGGTTCATCATATTATTCGTTCGAGCTCAGTAAGCCGATGTCTGTCTCTTGTGTTTACTTTCTTACACAAATGCATTTTAAATCGTCTTTTTTTGATGTATGGATAAGGAAAGCAATTGTAACACAAGCGTGAGTTTTGTAGTTCATACTCGCTGTCGAGGGTCCATGCTGTTAGTGCTTGAGCTACGACCAGACGTGGACAACAGACGATCCCAGCACGGAACGATAAACAACAGAAGACAAACATACAAAACGCAAAGAGGAATCGGGTAACAAGAACTGAGGGGGCGGGGTTGAAGATCGATGTACTAGCTATAGCAGTGGTTCTCAACCTTTTACTTGTGATGCCCTCCTGACGAAAGGTACGTCCGCGCCCCCCCCCCCCCTTAGCCAGCAATTAATGTAAGCTAATTTCACTAATACCGGTATAAGAAACTTAAAAAAAAATGACCACCTTAGCGCCCCCCTTGCAGTGGCGTAGGAACCAGGGGGGCAGCGGGGGCAGCCGCCCCCCCAAGGAAAATACAGGGGGGGCAGGAATATCCTTTTGCCCCCCCCCCCAATATTTGAGACGTAATTCCTCATAAAGAGCAAAGAACAGAAGAAAGGTAGGGGAACGTAGACAGGAGACGGTCATCACCGTGCGAGTGCGAACGCCGTTCACTGTCAGCAGGGAGTTTGCCCCCCCAACGCCGAACATCTTCCTACGCCACTGCCTTGTAATCACATCGCTTGAGAACCCGTACGATACTAGAGCATTGTAGGAACTGTTGTTAGGAGTAACGATCAAGGAAGAGGTGTGTTTTTAATGTACATTTAAAGGATTTAGGGGTGGTATAGGTGGCGGACAGGGAAAAGGAGAGCGTGCCATTGTTTTGCTGCACAATAACTAAAAATCAGCTATGACTGTATGTTGAACTGGAGACAGGAATAGTTAGGATGCGGTCATCGGACGAAGAACATATATGGCTGTCTAGCTGCAGGGTGTAGGGCCGCGGTTCTCAAACGGTGGGGCGTCACAAGTAAAAGGTTGAGAACGCTGGTGTAGGGGAACACATTTGATATATGTTCCTGCTGGTGTATTTGTCTCTATTTTTTCAGTTTCAAAAAAGAGCAAATAAACAGAGAAGTTTGAAGAGACTTCAACATTGGGGCGAAGTGATAAAAAGGGATCGTGTATACCTTCAGCGCATCAATATCCAACGACGCCCCTACCTGTTTCCACAGAGATAAAGCTTGGTCAAGCCTTATATTAGCCGTGTTCTTGACCCAGACTGCTCTTATACAACTTATGTCTCTGAGATGAAAGTGGCTACAGTGGACATGAGAGAAATCACGCTTTTTATGCCCCTGCATACACAGTCACCACACACACCCTTGTTTTTCATGCTGACCCTCACACTAGCAGATCTGTTGGCCTGTCTTGTTAAAAGAGATATCGTTATATATGTTCAACTTGGCATAGACTTGCAACGATGGCTACAGACATTTGAAGCTTTTATCTTTGAATCAAATTATAAAAGAAGGCAGGAAAGAGCAAACAGGAGGTTGTGACCAATCGTCAGCAGTAAATGGTCACGTGATTGAAACAATTTTGTCAACATTTTTGCTTTCAACGATTGTCAGGCATAACATTAAACACGCTTAACCGTTGCTAAAATCGGCTACCTATATGTTGTAACAGAAGTTCTTTCATTTATCACTTCTGCTGCTGAGTTTGCTGCTCGCTCATCAAACCACGACTGTGTTTTTATAGCTAGTGATTCATTCATACGTCGCTGTTGCTGGTACAGATGGTGATTTATGTATACGTCACTGCTGCTATTCTGTTGGTACAGACAGCGGTTTATTCACCAACTTGCATTACTGGACTGCTTTCAGGCGATTTTTTTCCCCTCAGTTAACCACTTCTAAAACGAGACAGATGTGTACAAAGCTTCCGGTTTAGTCACATTCTTTGTTTAGGCTCGCCGAGACTAACAGCGAAGAACTTCGCAAGAGACTCAGCGTTGGTCTCGGCAGACAGCACCTACACACGTCCGTGGTTTAGTCATTGTAGCTGCTATTGTGTTGGCATATATATATTCCTTATGCCACGCTTAAAGGGTTGCAGGGAAATGTCATCAAAACTGAGACTGCTCGGCTTCTGTATGACCGTCGGCTGTATGGTGTCGTTACGAGAAGGCCGAGAGAAAATTTTAGTGCTTTATGTTCTATTCGCTGACTTTAGAAAGGGGTTCTTAACGATAAAATTACTGTAACCACAGATCAACGTGCTGTGACTATGGGAGAAAACAATGTGTGTTTGTTTGCTCGGGTGTCCGTCCGATGGCAAGGCTAGCCACACTGTCCTGTCTTGTTTTTGGTGTGATAGTAACCTTTTTGGGCTTCAACACCCCTTTTAATGCTTTCCCACACTTTTTTTACATTTTGGTTATTTATTATGTTGGCCTTTAAAAATATATCATGTTTATAAGAATTAGGAAGTTTTTATTCCAAAACCTTTAAAGTTATAACTACTTTTTGCCGTGATATAGCCATAGTTGCTAGCACGGCATAAAACACAAACAAACAAACAAACAAACAAACTGTCCTGTCTCTGTTTCGACTGTTTCATGTATTTAACTTCTTTCTTGAAATGAATTTTATTTCTGTATCGTTAGTTTCCCACAACCAATTGGTGCAATTTACCTTGTAGTGGTGCGGTGGCTTGCGCGCCTTTTCGACCCACAGAACTATGTCCGTGCTCCTGGCAGGTCTGTCAGGGGAAATGCCAGACTAAAATGTTGCACCCTGGCCCTCCAGGTTTGTGGTTTTGCTTTGGTAACACCCTACTCATGTTAAAAAAAAAAAAGAGGGCTGTTATAGAAACCACAACAAGGGCCTTGTCGGGAAGATTCCTCTCTAGAGGAGCTTAAGCCGGTGAAAGGCAAAGACGGCAAGAACATCATAACAAGTGATGCAGGACAAAGAGACCGCTGGATGAAACACCTCGAAGAGATCCTGAACCGACCTCGTCCACCATCTTTACCTGACATACCACCAGCAACTAAACAACTCCACATCAACATCAGCCCTCCGACTAAGACAGAAATCATCAAAGCTATCAAAAGCATGAAAAGTGGCAAAGCAGCAGGTCTGGATGGCATACCCCAGAAGCACTAAAGGCAGACCCAGAAGCAACAGCAACAATTTTACATCCCCTCCTACACAAGATCTGGGAACAAGAGTTAGTGCCAACAGACTGAAAACTAGGCCACCTGGTCAAGTTCTTCAAAGAAAGGAGACCTCTACCAGTGCAACAACTGGCAGGGATTCATGCTGCTGTCCATTCCCAGCAAAGTCCTGACAAGGGTAATTCAAGAGAGACTAGACAAGAAGGCACTAGACAAGAGACTGAGACCAGAACAAGCATGATTTCACCAGGATAGGTCATGCACTGACCACATTGCCACACTCCGTATCATCATTGAGCAGTCTATTGAGTGACAGTCCTCGCTCTATTTAACTTTTGTGGACTTCGAGAAGGCATTTGACAGTGTAGACAGGGACGTCATCTGGAGGTTGATGATCCACTATGGCATTCCACCTAAGGTCATAAACATTATCCATGGGTTGTACGAAGACTTGTCCTGCCAAGTTATCCACAAAGGCAAACTCAGTAAACCTTTTGTAATTAAGACCGGCGTAAGACAGGGTTAAATATTTTCACCAACAATCTTCCTGATTATGGGAAAGACAACAACACCGGTATCCAGTGGACCTTCACCACACAGCTAGAGGACTTTGCAGATGACATTAGTCTCATATCTCATGAGCAGCAACATGCACAAAGCAAGCTGAGTAAGCTAACAGAAGAAGCAAAGAAGACTGGATTAACAACAGAAAGAAGAAAGAAACAGAAAGAAGACCGAAGAAGTACATCCTGGAAACAGATCGCTTTGTGTATCTGGGGAGCATCAACAACGCCAGGCATGCTTCAATAGCCTACACCCCATCTGAAACTCCCGAGCATTATCCTATCGCAGTAAGACCCGTACCTTCAACACCAATGAGAAGGCCGTCCTACTGTATGGTTGTGAAACCTGGAGAGTGACAAACACCATCAACAACAAGCTCCAGACCTTTACCAACCGATGCCTACGCCATATTCTGGGAATAAGATGGCCTGAAAAGATCTTCAACAGCAGCCTGTGGAAAAGAACCAACCAGAATGCCACTAGCCAAGACATCAAAAAGCACAAATAAGGCTGGACAGGACACACCCTGCGCAAACCAGCCGACACCATTGCCAGGCAGGCACTTGACTGGAACCTTCGAGTTGGGAGCCCAAAGCAGACTTGGAAAAGAACAGTAGAGAGCGAGGCAAAGGACATCGGAACCACATGGGCCCAACTGAGGAGGGGTGGGGGCTGCCCAAAACCGGGTCCGCTGGAGATGTGTTGTTGAGGCCCTATGCTTCTCGAGGAGTAAGAAGTAATAAACAAAACAAATTGTTACTTTCGTGTTCATTCTCGCTCTTGTGATTAGATAGGCTGTTGTCCACCTCTGGCTGAGCTAATGAAGCAGGTGTAGTGGCAGTTAGCGGTTATAAGTGTCAATCGGGCAACGCCGGAAGTGTCGTACCCGACATGAGATGTGAACCAGAGATCTCTTGGTTGTGACTGCAGTGGTGACAAGAGGTGTTGTGCCACTGCAGTACCGGCCGCCCCGAGACAAGTGCGAGACTGTTCCTACGTTCAGGGGAATGTAGGCTCGTTGGGCTTGCCACGACCGACAGTTGAGGCCCGCTCACAAGCCCTCCCTGAACATTCTTGTCACAACTGCTGTGACAGATCGTCGAGTCCTGGGGTATCATTTTGCCTGGGAATATACATCCTCTCCTGACGTGACACCTGCTCACAGAGACGGCCACTTGCAGTTTTTCTTCGGGTATTCCTGATCCTACCCCCTACCCCACCACCCTTGACATCGGTTCCCCTCAGCATCAAATCGCCACTAATATTAAGCATTTTTCACCTGTACATCAACCAGAATGCAGGATCCTTACTGTAGCGTTGTTACACCTGAGGACGTAGGATCAGCAGGTACACCGCGCAAACCCACTTCCCGGCCCCACCATGCACCTGATGGAAGACTGTACTGCAGGTGCAGCGTTCCTCGGATATCGCTGGGAGCATGTGCCACTCTCCTGCCTGCACCTGTTACATACTCATTGCACACATCCTCACCTTCCTTGCTACCTAGGTGGCGTGATCATCGTTTATTTGGCGTCTGCCAGCGCGTGACACATTTCGAGTTGTTAAAGTAGGTCTAGCACACCACTAGCTGCCGGACAAGCGGGCTGAGAGAGAGAGAGAAAAAAAAAAAAACGAACCCACCCACCGATTGCCAATGCTTCCACCCACGCCACCCCCCCCCTCTCTCTCTCACAGAGAACAACATAGCTGGCATGACTGAAGAAAACATTTAATATTTATAATTTTGCCTACCATGGGTGCCACAAATTTTAACAACAGAGAGGTGTTCAACTATCGAATACTTTGAAATTGTTTGTTACCTTTATGCATTTACTTCGCAGCTGCCTTTTCTGGGAAATGCCAAATAAAAGTGCCTATAGCTCTATAAACTTGCACTTACTAACAGCGCAGTGATCACAACCACCACACACACTTGTCTCTCTATATCTATATGCAGCTCTATACACTTACACATTTCCATATTTTTGACCCTGTAGTCGTATTATTTGTTGTTATTGGTTTAGTAATAAATTATTTTACTTCAAATCATTTCAGCACACATGCTTGGAGGGGGTAACATTTGCGGGCATACCTTCTCCTGAATGGGAACCAGGTGACGCCTTTGAAAGATAACATCCGGGCATTTCTCGGCCAACCGTACGCTGATTGGCCATCTCTGTGCTTGGCACTGTAATTTCTTTTATCCGCGGTGCATTTGTAACGTCGCATTTCATTGGTTGATACCTGAGACGCTGTGCCTCAGATTTACCTGTATTGTTAATACCAGCATTTATATATCACACTTTAACTGAAATAAAGACAACAAAAATTAGTCTTTCTATGCTGCTGAGTTAATAAAATGTCTTATTAATGTATGAAAAGCCTGTAATTTAGTTACAAGCATATCTGACTGCATAAATAAACAGCCAATGAGAGCATAGGTTGTAGGGGTCAATTTTTTGTTCACACGATGCAAGATGTTGAAGGTTTAGGCTGTCTAAAGTCTACAAAATCATCTATTGAGCTTTTTCCTAAAGATTGTGCTGGAAATTCAGGTATGTTTGATTCCTTAAGATTTATTATGGTACTTTGTCATATGTACCCTTTATCTGATCATCTGTAGTTGGTTGTTGAGCGGAAACAGCCCTAGAATATCGTCCCGGTTTCTGTCTTTAGCCACAGATAATTTCTTTCCAAAACTGCGACAGAAATGGCGTTCAAAAGTCACTTTTTCGTTGTTCAGCCGGCTAATTCATCCTAAAACCTAGTGAAATTGAAAGAGATGAGTACACTTCAGCTTTCCTAGTCATACCTGGACGTGAGTGAGATGTACCATGAAGCATGCTTTGCACGTGACACTGTAAATATACCATAATACAAGACAAGAAAAGCTCGTTTGACCCGCTGCTTCAGTGCTAGTAAACAGTGAAGTTATTTCACAAGTCAGATTCGAAAACCTGATTGATGACTTGGCAGAACTCACGCAGCATTCTTGTACAAAATAGAAAAATGACAATTGTTTGTCAGTTGTAGTTAGTAACTGTGTTGAAGAGAGGATACTTATTGACACATCAGAGCAGCAATACCGTTTTGTTGCATGTACATTATCTGCAGGATTGAACATTACAAACCCAAAGCGATCACAAGGCCAATACATTTTAGCATGCAGCCTATATGTGAGCAACAGATAAACTGCAATGCCTTCATGAAATGTTTACAGTTTTTATGCCCTACCTTTCTACAAAATTTTGAATAAAGACATAGGCAGCAGTTCCCATATACATTCAGATGTAACATAAAGACAAATAGTAACAAATATTGAGAAGTAAAATTAAGACAATATGGATAGAAACAAAAGAGTTTAGATGTAAAATTTGACTCATATACTGCAATTCTTAGGCAAAAGTTGAATAAAGCAGGAAATGTATTTAAAATACATTATTGCAAAGACCGCACTTGTCTTGTTAGTGTTTATGACACGTGACAAATATTAAATCTCCAGAGATATTTACCTGAATTTTTACAATTTTTGTTTCTGCTTCAGTAATAAATACCGCTGCATGGGCAGCATTTTCCAGCAGGTAGCCATGTATGATTGTTATTATTAAGAGATGTTTTTGTCCATTTTTTAACATTCGCTTCATTCACAAAAGGCTATCTTTTACTGTGATGCCTTCCAATGCACTGGCCTAATTCACCCTTGATAGCAGCAGCATGAGTAGCTCAAAAACAGATTATCAAGTGGCACACTGTAATATGGGAAGGAAATAAAACAGTTCATGCTTGCTTGTAGCAAAATGTGGAAAAGATAGTATACCAGTTATGAGATTGGCAATTACAAATGATCAAAATACATTTAGAAATAGATGGCTTACACTATATACATTTTAAAAGTTTGTTATATTTTTATTGTGCACTGAATGGTTTAGGAAAATAACACTATAATAGATTTATATTTTTTCCTATTTAATAAACCATGACAGATAAAGAGAACTTGCTTCAAGCCATTTTCCTGAAACTAGGGAAGGATTAAAACAGGTTTGTTTTATTCATTGAGTGCAAATTTTGTTGTGATGATCTCACTGTTCAGATGCAGCATATTTATTCTGCTTCATCATGACCTTGACAAATGGATGACAAATAACCAACTTCATTAATCCCAATAATTAATTATAACTTGGTAAGTGCAGGAACTTGTAGGAAGTTACAAAAATACTAATCTAATAAAAATTAGAAAAGAAATGAACAAGTGCTAGTTACAAGGTTAGGATAAGATAAGTTGTGCATCATAGGCAATAAATGCAGCCACAGCAGCAAAAATATGGGGCAGGCTGTAGCAGCAGTGTATATTCATGACCACTGAGAATATGAGATGTTTGATGTTGCATATGCTGCAGCTAGTCTTTACCATTGTCTTCCATATGGTCCCAACTTTTTCTCAATGACTGCATCAGACCAACAGTCATTCAGCATACAAAAATATGTAGTTTATCTTTTTAAGTAAACCAGTGGCAGCATGCTTTGTTGTTTGCTTGTTTTTTTTTATATTTTTCTTCTTTGTCCATTGAAGCATTGACACAAAGAAATGCTGGAAGACAGTTATATATTGCATATTTTTTGTTAATACAGACTTTCTGAAGTATTAAATTAGCTAGTAGTAGTAGTAGTACCGTTTTAGCTGTATCCCAATGCCAAGAAGATAATTGTTATTATTTATTTAAAGTGGTTTCTAAACTTGTCGTTTTAAGTTCCAATCATACAAATTATGTAGTATTTTTCCTTTTTTAAAAGGGGTGGATTATCTTGATTTTTTTTTACAGCTATGAGCATTATAACAATATTTGTAATGTACCTTTAACAGTTGTGTCCATTTCCTTATCGCTAAAGACTTTGTCACACTTATAAAGTCATAAACTGAAAATGACTGTCAAACTTGCAGAGTAGCAACAATGCATAACAAGCTATGAATAGAGAATTACATGTACATGTGTTGGTCTTAGTGCGACATCATTTTCTTTCATAATCAAGCAAACTGTTCTGCTCATTCCTCAGTTCATCTACATCCATGCACTTTGTTCATGTTTGCCATGGTATCATTGTATTTACCAACACTTGAGTTTCTTTGTTGTATGATTTACTGTTGGTTAGTTTGTAGTCTTGCGCAGCATATTAAGCTGGCATTGAAACGGGGAAATGTGATCTACAAATTCACCAATTGCTATTATCATCATCATTATTTTAGCTTAGATCTAGTATAATAGGCCATAAGGACCCATGAAAACTCTAATTATTTTTCTTTATTCTTTGCAGATAGAGTCAAAGATTTTTTTCTGTTAATTCCTTCTGTAATTAAAGTATAGTTTTAATTTCTTATGGTTTGTTGTCATTCTACAGTGTTTATGACTTCTGTTGCATAAATCAGTTACTAAAGCTAAAGTATTACTTTTTTAAACCAATAAGTGACAGGATTGGGAATGGGTATGTAGTATTTAATAACAGCAAAAAATCTCAGACTATATCAGAACATATAAAGACTTCAGGATGTCAATAAATGGTAAGAAACGAGATTACGATTGTTGTGATAAGGCATAGAAAGTTTAAAAGTTGTACATTGAACATGGAAACTACTGTCATGGTAAGATTTATGTTGTATTCTGTATAACAGTGAGACTGGTTTTGTGAATGGGCCATTTCAAACTATTTCATCTGTGTTACAGGTGCCTGGCAGTGTTCGTCCAGGTGCTAATGTTGGTAAAAGAAAGTATGGCACTTTGACAGCAAAAACTATTCTTGTAAAGTAAGTTGAAGTGTATCTGATTATTTTTTTTTATTGTATTTATTGGAACATGAGACATTTTGATTTATGGTGATGTTCATGTTTTATAAAATTATTTTAGACAAAGTTAAAAATATCAAACAAGAACTTGAGTTGAAACAAATTATTTGCTGAAGAAGGGGACATTGCTACATTGTATTGATCCAGAAGTTTTAGAATGTGCATGCACACATACTGTGCACATATTAAAATTATCTAGTCTGTGACCACTCTTATCTTCCTGTCATACATCAAAGTATACATTTAAGAGCGCTTACATACTCTAGGGCCACTTTATATGGAAAAGGATGAACACTTATCTACCCGGTTGTAGGAGTTGAAGAGTGGGTTTGGTGCTGATGTCACAACAAGATAACTTCATACCTGCAGCAGAAAGAACTTATAAAACAGATTTTCACAAAAGAACCATTTTCTACATGTAACCTGGTGTTAATAAAGTATGAGTTTCAAAAGTTTTACCTTGATACATGGTAACTCTTTTAAGATTGGGTCATATAGTGTTTTTCAAAATTATTCAAACTTATTTGTTATCAAAACACTTCTAGAACAATCAGTTACTCATGTTGGTCATCTCACATGCATCACAAACATTTGTTTCCAAAACTTTCTGATGATTTGTAGACGTCCCATTTCAATGGGCTGCAAAGGTGGAGACAGTGTGAAAGCTGCTACTTTGCCTCAAGAGCACATACATAAGTTAAGCATGCTTCACACTTGACACTGCGATGTCCTGCATGTGACCCAGGTGCTGGGTTCATTGTGCACTGGTCAGATCATGCGGTATTTTACAGGCCAGCATTTACCACATGGTTTTGTAATGGCTAAAGGTGCAGGGAATAGGGGATGAACAAATAGATATAAACAAGGGTTTGAAACAGGCAACAAATCGAAGTAGTACATGTCTTTTGCATCATTTAAAAAAAAGGGATTTTAAAGCAAACCACACTAATGTTTGATAGCCAGTGCTTCACATAAACTGCAAGAGAAGCTGATTGGTAAACCACTCTTGCCCTGTTTACTTCAATCCTTAAGTGTGGGAAAAGTTGCAGATAGGTCATATTCAGGCAGTATTGTTGTGTATGGATAATAAAAATGTTAATGTCACTTTATAGTTTTATGCATCAAGAGATGTAGCATACAAAAGAAAGCTATGTATATTTAAACAAAAAACCATATAAAAACATTAAAATGTTATATAAACTGTGTGTAGTGAAGAAGTTAGCATGAAAAATAGTTTTTCATTGATCTTTCGTTGACCATTTTGGATGACCTATGTTGGGGCAGTCTCCAAGGGTGACAACTGTAGAAGGCATGCTAATAATTCTAAAAAGTATAATGAAATTCAACTAAATTTCACATTTTTAAGGTTACAGTTCTAAATCGTTTGCTGCTTTATCCTTCTGTTGTTTTTATCTTTTATTTTTGCTGCATATATTGCCTTATCATGTCCTTGCATGTGCAACCTTAAAGGAGAAATTGACATACAAAGAAACAGATGCTGTACCTGCAGCTGTTAATAAAGTAGTCATATCAATTAAAGTGAAAATGATCGCAAAGCTTGAGATTAAATGTTTCTGATGTGATCAAGACATGTTTACTTGCATAAATCCATTCTTTTTTGTATAATCTTGTTATAAATAATTACTGCCAGATTGTCTCTTTAGAGTCTTTAAATTCATTACAGCCTTCTTTATGCATTATGAGGTAGCATTGAGTGAGTCCATATATTTTGAGGATTTTTAGCTTAGTAGTTCCTGATCATTCATACAGCATTGCCTTACCTGCCATGTCTTTGTGCAATATTGCATTGTACAGGCATTCCAAAATGTATGTGCATAGAGAAAATCTATGCCTGGTAATAATTACACATTCAGTGAAGAACACAGATGGCAGATCGTGTACGCTACTGATTATACATCATCCTTGATCATATGTCAAAATGCATGCCTGTGATGTCAATTCAGATCATGGAATAGATTTATGGCCTTAGCCTCTGTGTGAGACAAATATTACCATTTACTCTTTTTATGGGGAGGAGGGGAGTAAAAGATTGGCAGCATTACTGACACTAGCAATGATGGGAGATGTTCAAGATTGCATAGATGTATGATCTCAACATAAATGCTTGTTGACTTTGCTGACCCCAAAGTTTGTACTTCCAAAACCAAGCAAATGAAGATGTGACCCTTTCTCAACCAATTTTAATTTTCCATATACAAGGTCAAGATCCCCAGAACAATAAATCTGATGGGTTTATTGTAATATGCTTGCTTGTGTACATGAGCATGTTCTGCACAAAAATATAGCATGGCAACTTGAGTAGAAAATGAAAACTTGCTCGTTGGAACAACCCTCGTAACTTTTTTAAAAGAATATTTACAGAAACTCAGTTGTTTTTTTTTAAAATGAAATATTAAAGTCTTTTCAGCAACATTGTGAACTTTTCCTTCAAAGATTTTGTCACTTCTTTTGCATTAGTGCATCCAGATAAGACAGTAGCATGACATTTACATTGTATTAATCCTTTATCTCTGCAGTTGCAGTCTTTTATGTCCGCCTCAACATGGCGGACGAGCCCATTCTCGGACTCTTTGATTCAGACTCCAATTTTCTGGATGAGCTGACAGGCGGGGGGTCGGACTTGGGAGGAGTCATGTCCTCTGATGGGGACAGCATGCTAGGCCAAGCCATGCACATGCCTCCTGGTCCACCAAATGCCATGATGATGGGGCAGCCGCCACATCAGGGACCTGCTCAGGGGTACTCACAGTGTCATCCTGCAGGCCAGGACAGCTACACTGGAATGACCTCAAATGGTGGCGGCATGGCTACCCCCATGGGAGGACCAGGCCCACAACAGCCAGTGATGAACCACCAGTATAGCAGCGGAGATGGTAGGTACTCCCAGTACAGCTCCATGGCAAAACTACATCACCCTGGCGATGGCATGATGGGCATGGGCGTGCAGCATCAGGTTATGCAGCAGCAGCAGGGACCACCACCTCAGCAGCAGCAGTATGGAAGTCCTCCGGCTGGCAGTGCAATGGTACAGCAGCATGGCAGTTACCAAGGTTATGGCATTGGTGGAGGTCACATGGGGCAGCAACAACAGTCGATGGGGATGATGGGACAACAGGGAGGAGGATGGAACCAAACTCAGACGAGTCCGACTCACCCACAGTACCTGGCACAGCAACAGCCGCAGTGCATGCAACAGCCCATGCAACAGGGCTACATGGGTCACACCGAGTATGGGATGCAGCAGAACTCTCACCAGCAGCACTTGGGTCACTATGGCGATGGAGCCAGCCAGCCTGCCTACATGCAGACAATGGGTTCGCCTGGTGCAGGCATGCAGCAAGCCTCACCCATGAGCAGTCCAGGAGGTATGAGCATGCTGGGAGGTCCCATGCAACATGCTTCTCAGTCCCAACAGCCCTTCCCCTCACAGCCTCATCCTCACAACCCAGCCAGCATGAGCCCTTACAGCATGCACTCGCACCAGCAGCAGCAGCAGCCTCAAAGATATCCAGGCGATTATCCAGGTCAGCGGCCGCAGTTGAGTGGGCCTGGCTCCAGTCAAGCTAAGCTTCAGCATTTCCAATACTCTCAGCAGCATCAGGCACCAGCCCCAGGATCTCAGGGACTGAGTGGTGACACTTCGGGACCCGTGCCCATGGGACATTACTCAAACCACAGTCCTAATTCTTACATGCCACCATATCCAGGAGCTTCCCATGTAGCATCTGCCCCATCTTCATGCCCATCCTCATCACAGCCCATGCCACCCAGTCATCCACCACCTATGTCACAGGGAGCATATGGGCAATCTAGTCTACAGGAGCTGGAGCAGCTGGTGTCTCCTGCCATGTCCTCAGCTGGGATGCCTAGCACCAACCCGTACCAACAGATCATGCAGAGCTCGGCATCCAGCACTTCTAGCATGCACCCCCAAAGCCCCAGCTACAGCTCAGCCAGCTTTCAGACAACAACTGATCTCTCAACAGCAAGCATTTCCACCTCTGCTCAAATACAATATAGCAGTCCTCTGAGCCCTAACCCAAATATGGCACAAACCATGGGACCTCAATCAGGGATTTCTATGGAGATTCAGAGGCTGGAGAAGCAGATTCAGCACTTGTTCAGCATGCCCCAGACACAGCAGATCTCCCAGCAGATGCTGGATCTGCAAGAACGTTTGCGGATTTTGAAGGCCCAGCAGCAGCAGCAAATAATGCAAATGCAGCGACAGCAACAACAACAGATGCAGATGGCCAGCCCCACACGAATGCCGCAGAAACCAGGATTTGGGCCTCAGAGTCTGATGGGTCAGAAGCGAGGAATGGGACCGGGACAGATGAATGGACCACCTCCATCTCAGATGCCAGTAATGGCTCCGATGGGCATGGGCAACCAGCATATGGGCCAGGGGGGAGCACTGATGGGTGGTCAGACTCAGTTGCAGATGGGCCCTCAACACATGAGCCAACAGATCTCTCCTCAAAGGCCACCTTCACAGTCAACACCCATGTCATCTCCACAACGCATACAGCCTTTTCAGGTGAGATGTTATATCAGTGATCAAACCAGCAATTACGTTTATGATCAATTATGAGTTGTTGTTTTTTTTTGGGGGGGGGGGAATAAAAATAATTGTAATAAAATATGAGTAGAAATGTAATCTGAATGAAGGTTTTAAAAAAATAGCCCGGTGGGTTGGGAGCTGTACATAGTTCACTATGTCTAAGGCGGAGTATATGAAAGGAAACCCCAACTCTCTCCTTGTGCTGTCTTTTAAATAAATAAGGTGCCCATATGCTGGGTGGGCAGGGGAAGTTTTCCAGTCACAGGCCCAGGTGAGTCTTGATCCTGTAACCTGGTCAAGCACATTAATCACCAGGCTACATTGCCCAAAGGTAAATAAAGGTTATATAATTGTGCAGTATATTCATGTTGAGTTACCCTTTCTTTTAAGAAAAGTGTGGTCATTTTAATTTTACAATGTAGAAAGAGGAGGGGTCATTTCTGGCAAATCATATTCCAGTATAAATGTTTTATTATTGACTGCATCCTGTTTAACAGTAAAAGGTAAGCATCTCTGGAACTGTTAACCAGCTTGCTAAACATGGGAGCTCTATGAGTGTGAGGGAGGGGATGCACATGCGCAAACACACATACTGTCTCACCTACCACCACCACCACCACCAGAAATTGATGATATAATCAAGATAAGAAAGCTGGGAGATATACCCTTCAGCATAGGAGAAAAGAATGTATTCAAGACATCCGCTTAAGAGAACTAAGTAGCAACAGCACATCCAAGGTCAAGATAAACTCAGATCCATTACTGACATCCAAATCAAATAACATTTGCAGCACAGATACAAAAATAGGGAGAGTTTGTCTCCTCAATCCAGTTCGCAAGTGGACATCATTTTGCTGGATATGCATCAACAGCATGCTGTTTTCTTAATTTCTGTGTACAAATCTATTCTGCAGAGAGATTGGCAGCATTAGTGTAAGTGAAAAGTGCACTTTTCTGAATGTTATACTCATCTAGTAGAGAGAGTCAGTATTTAGTTTGTCCTTGTAAACATACCACTCCAGACTATTCTAATTCTGTTTTTTAATTATATCTCTGTAATTATTGTTGATGCTGTAGGTGAAGTAAGAGGTTTAAATATTTTTATTTGCTAGCTTGAAGTAGAACAGCAAGCATGCCCTTTGCAGCTTTTTATTATTTTTTTAGATAAATTATTTTAGATTAAATTTGTCATGATCTCATTTCATCAGCCTGATCTGTTCAGCAGCTCCATCTCCACTATTTGCTGTCTATTCTGAGCATGTCTACAGGGTTCACAGGGTCCTTACCTATCCTTACAAGTCCCTATGTAGAGAATGTTCGCCATAAGGCCTTTTAAGTCCTTATATTTGCCATTCGGTCCTTACAATTCCTCACACACATCGTTACATTTTCTCTGTGACCTTACAAGTCCTTATATCGATAAAATATTACCACAGATTTATTTTTCATGCCTCTTATAAATCCACAAATTTATTTTCGGAGTCAAAAATATGATTCTTCTCCTCACCACTATTTTAATCACACGACTGCCAAGTCTCGTTCGAGATGAAAACTTATGTTTCGCAAGATTTTAGTCTTGACGTATGACCACATTTCTTAGTCTTCTTGATGATTCAAATAATGCCTGAGAAGTGTTCTTTTCAGGAGAACTGGCTAAAGGAAAAATACAAAGACTAGTTGATAAAAGACTCTAAAGATAAACATTGTGCATAATATGCTGCCTGCGGAATATCCTTGAATCTTTCGTCAATGGGCGAAAGTGTTTTGAAGAAGCACATTAACAGTGTAGGTTATCAGCGGGTTAAAAAGACTATCTAGGTTACCTAAATATGGCTGATAGGCATCAAAATTAACTCTTTCATTAATATTACCAGAATAGTAATGTATTTCAGAACATAGATAAGACCAAATATTCATAAATAATACCTCTTTCAGACAGTACATGAGAAAAACTTAAGCATTGATGACTGTCACCTGGATACAAATACATGAAATGTCCTTACAAAGTCCTTATAAGGACCTTACTTGGCATCATCCCTGATCCCCTGGGAACCCTATGTCTAGAAATAAAATGTAAAAAAATGCACTGGGAGAAACACTTAGGAAATCAGTTTTTGTCCATACCAAACAGCAAATTAGTGTTTACCAATTATTACAGGAATTAAACACTATTTACTCAGTCCAGCTCTTTTTAAAAATAATTATCATATACTACGACTGCACACTCATGCAACACCTTTTTTCCAGTGAAGGTTGAAACATGAAAAAAGACAAAGCAAGAAACTAAAGTGCTGCAACACAATCTGTGTGGGAGTTGTTTTGTTTTTTTGTTTTGTTTTGTTTTTTGTTTTTGCCGTATTTGAAAATTAAAGTGTACCCATGATATTGAGGAAGGAGTTTAGAAAGTGCAATGTGTTTTCAAAAAAGGCAATGTGAAAATGCACTTTTTGGCATAACACTTTATTTCCTCATGCTGAATGAATAACATGTTATTTGGAAATTTAATTATGTAAGACAAATGACAGCACTAACAAGTAGTGGGTTGGTAAGGTTAAATATTAGTCGTCATTCTGATAAGTAAGATAAAGTTTAACAGCATGCAGCCTGAGAAAGTGTCACTGTAGCAGTTATTGTCACACAACGCTGTCCTTGGATGCTGTTAGAGACAAAAGATTTTTCTGGGGCAGCTATGGAGGTATGTCTGCACATACTGGCAAGAAGCCTTTTGGATCAGGATGAAAAGTTTTAGTGAATTGTATCATTGATCAAGTGAATAAAATGTTTCAATGTCAATAATAAATGTGTACAACGCAATATCCCTGCCAACAGGTGAGCTCCTTGCATTGAACAGTATCCTCAGTCAGTAAAATTATGCAGAGACTACCTGCATTCCAATGTCTACCTAAATTTAGATGTTTAACACTCCTAAAATCTTGCGAACCACCATAAATATTGGGGGAAAATGCATTTCATGAAAACTGCTTGCATGAGGCACATGTCAAGACCAAAAGTTTGGGGGTGGGGGGTATGTCTAGTTTTAAGCATCAGGTCAGGAAGCATAAAGTACAACGCATTTTTCTTGCCATACAAGCGCTGATTACTGTAAACCTTAAGGAAATGGTTACAAAATTTTCTCAGAATTCAAGGCTGTATTGAGTCATAACATCAAGTTAATGATTAACATTAGAATTTAATGTGTCATATATTAGAACTTGTGTGAAGGACATGGCTCCCTGTAATTTCATGCTTTGGAATAGTGAGAGTATTGGGACTGTCAGGATTCTTTGAATCTTCAAAAATATGTATTTTAAGAGGGGAAAACAACCAGGGAATTGTATGCATCTTTTTTCAGTGGTCTTGAATAGTAGATTTTTTCATTCTTACCAAAACATCAAGTGGTCTACATCTTCCATTGGAGGGTGAGAAATTTCCCGCCTTCTCTGTTTGCCATTTTACCATTTCCTCCAGAACTGCCGGTGTTAAATAAAAAAATGAAAAAAAAAGCTTGAGTAGTCATACAGAAATAGGAGACTGGCTGCATTAAAAAAAATTACCAGATGTAGCAAACAGCGAAAAGTATAAGCTGCTACAATGGCACCGTAAGTTCCTTGCCTAGTTTTGCCGGCGAGGCGGCCATTTTGACCTTCCGCATTGAAAACCAGCCTCCTGCCCGCCATTTAATTTTGAAAGCAGATGGTCGGGCGAAGAATACGTGGGTGGGTAGGTCCTATGGGCAGGTGGCTCCTGCTAGAGGGTCCGCATCTTTAGCAGTTAGCCTTGGCGTGCCGGGCTCGGCACGCGCTCTCTCTCTCACACACACACACAGGGAAAGGGCATTGCGGACGAGAAGAACCCAGGGATGGGTGGTGAAGGGGACGGCGCCATGTACATAAAAATTGAGATATCAAGTGAAAAGAGAAGTTGTGAGACAGTGGGTTACAGTGTACTCTCCAGACACATCCGCGCCTGATTGTAAACCGGGGAGTAGGTTGACCTACATTTTTTTTTTTCAACACTGAAAGGACGTTTATGCATTTTGCGCTGCTAGTCTGCAGGAGAAATTAATCAATATCATGGAATGAAATATCTGCGCGTAGGTAAGACGAGGGCGGCCGGAGACCTATGACTTCACTGCTTTTGGATCATGTGATCTTGATGCGCTGTTGGCCTGAGGCGCAGTCGGGGGCTTTGTGAGCACCGGGCCGTGTATAGGTTGTTGTAGGCTTGTACCATGCTTGTACTGCAGCCACTCTCATCCACCGTGTAGCAGTGGAGCGTGCCTGCTAGGTAATCAATTTAGTCCCAGAATGGTGTGAGGACAGTCACCATGGCTAGTTCCCAGTGCGTGCAAGTCAGATCGCCTCTACCCGAATCGCCCATCGCCTTCCAAGTGGCCAAGTCTTTGTTTCGGTCAAGACAACGGCGGGAGTTCAGCTTGGTGCAGGTGGGTGACAGGAAGTTTTTGTCCGACAGCCGTAGTTGCGTTAAATGAAAGAATTCAATATGGCTGCTTCCAGATGAGAGCATGCGCTTGTGTAGAGTCGAGTCGGAACAAAGGATCTTGTTTAATCTGGCGGAAGTGAGTTCTTGAAAATGAAAAAGAGAGTAGCTTTGGACAAGTTGCGTGCGCGATGAAGACTATGGGGCAGTGAAAGTAGTTCTTACCATTTCCGCTCGGTGCTACGATTTCCTATCCTTGCCCAAGTCGGGCGAGGGGCACTCGTGCTCTTGGTGGCCCATGTTTGATCAATTAGCAGCAAGCACAAGGTGAGTACAAGGGAGATTAGGTGGGGTTTTTTTTTTGTCTACTTCTACAAATGTTTTCATGGTCCATCCGATTTTCGAATTGTTCGCACAAGAGTCAGGGTAATAAAACGTGGGTTGGTTGCATTTTTTTTCCCCCAGCTACTCAGAAACGGAAAAGAAGAATTTGTAACGGTAATTTTGCACGAGCTTTCACACCCGACCGTCAGTATATGGTGACTGTTTCGGGATCATAAATATTTTGTCTCAGTCCGAACACGAGACGGCGAAAGGATCGGCTTGCGATTTATGTAAGTGCTTTTTTCTTCGCAAGTTTTTTTTTAAATTTTATTTTCAAGGCTGCTTTTCTACCACTCCTTAATAATCATATTAACATAGCGTCATCGTCCGACTATGGTTTTCCCATCAATTTTTACCCGCTCTACTCAGTGGCCAGTAGAACTGCAAGTAATCATGCACTAACAGAAACACGTTGTCATTTAAAGCAGTTTTGATTATCAAAAGTTTCATGTTAAAAAAGCAGCTCGTATATAAATTCAGATTAATAATTTTGTTAAAATGAAATGTTTAAAGAAGTGTCTATGTAAAATATTTACTGTGTTTTGAGGTACTGGTTTTTTTTCTGTTCCCCTCAACAGACTAGCATGAGATTAGTCATTTATAATGAGTAATGATATGTTTGTGCCTTGCCGTAGATTTATGTTATTTTTATGAACGATATTTGTGATGTATTAAGAACTGATGGCTAGGACCAGTATGAAAGCAGTGAGAGCAGGATTTAGGAAGCTCCATGTGAGCCTTTCATTAATAACTCAAAATCCTTACCATTCATCATGCCACTAAGCATCAGATACAATTTAAGGGGAGTAAAAGACTATTAGTATCCTTTCTACATTTGAGGAACAACAATGTTATTCAAGGAATATTTATATTTTTAAACATTACTTTTACACAATTTACAGTTGTCTTATCCTTTTTAATGCCTTATCCCACTTCAGAAGGAATTTTGTTCAGGCAGTGATTCCCAAGACTTATGTAAAGACTGCAAGGTTTTTCGTCATTATTCATCAAGTTTCTGCCAGTTCTAGAGAGAATGTGGAGTTTTCACTGTAGTCTGGGTGCTAGTGCATAAACATCGGATAACATCAGGGTTAGGGTTTGTCTTGTGCAAGAGGTTTTAATAGAGTTAACCAGTTAGGTCCATGTCATCATTTCACTCCAGCATCTAGGGTCTTCTGAGTTATGGCTCTGTTCTTCTTATTCTTGTTCCTATTTGCCCCCAGTGGATCTTGGGCCGCAGCCACACCCTACCATAGGACCCGGTTGAGTTATCCGAAATCATGCTTGGGATGAGATTGGGCTTCACACAGTGCGCATGCACAGGGGTCACATGTAACACACGCGCAGACATTCTATTATGATTTTATGTTAACAAACACTGCACAAGCTTTAATTTGTATTTGTTACTATGCAATACATATTTTCTTTGACAAGTCAAATACCTAGGCTTATTAAAAGTAATATTCCTTCAATCCCTCATCCCAGAAACAACAATGGACAAGTTTTACATACTTAAACGTGAAAGATACTTCCCATATCTTCTTTCAGTGTGTGTGTGCGCGTGCATGCATGCGTTACCTTTAACCACTGGGCATGCGCATTGTGTGAAGCACGATCTCATCTCAAGAAGATTTGGGATCGCCACAGCTCCACAACATGTAGGGAGCAGGCATTAGCTGTCTTCACAGTGTCCTTAATGCATCAGTAACAAGTAGAAGCACTGAAACTGAAATTAGCTATTGTATCGTGTCACAGTATGATGTGGCTATCAGCCGCAATAACAGTTGGATAAGTAAGTTCACAAATGGATTTCTTTCCTTAATTTGTCTGTTGTCAGGGTAACACCGAAATTTAGCTTTGTGTTTCACCTACAGGCTTGGACAGAAAAGTTGCTCTCCTCTTAAAATATTTTCACCTGCGAAAAATAGAAAAAGTTAAACACGCTTATAAAAAAAGAAAACAAAACAATACATTACATGGAAAGTGAGAGACTTTTGGAGGAAGCGTAAGATCGACAGAAAACTGACAGCAGGAGTATGATCATCAACACAAGGCTAGGAGATTGTTTTACTCTTCATCTCATGTTGGTCTATCAAGTGCTAAAAGTTCTTAAGTGTACACAACTGGTTTCCTGTCTTGTGCAGTTACACAGCTTGAACAAGATGCTTGATAGATTTACATGACCAAAGTTAAACATGGTCCTATCATTGCTTCGACTGAGCCCCCTTTTTTTTTTCGCTTAAAACTATTGAGATAGAAACAACAATTGGATATTAATGCTTACACGACAAAGGAAATACTATCACAGAATTCACTTGTCTTTTGAATAATGTGCCAGAACTTAGTAACCTGGCAAAGCACTTTGCTCAGAATATTTAATGTTTTACAAAAACGTTTTTTTAAAATGTATTTAAATAGCTATTACAGTGGTATATTAATAGTAGTAATAAACCTGATGTTTATTAATTTTCATCTAACATCAGTGATACAGTTTTGCATGCATAAAAAACGAGACGCTATTAATGGATTATGTCAAGGATCAAGATAGTGTTAACATGCATATTGGTATAAGTAACATACTTTTTGATAAAAATATTGTGAATAGCCATGCATAATTTAGCACTGGTACTTTCAGTGTTGTGTTTATAATGCTGCCTTTTCATGAAATGCACCAATCTTCTCTTCAGGTTTTTTTTTTAAAAGTGGCTGACAAGAATTCTTTGTTGAAGTTTGTAGTGTTTTGGGGTTTGTTTTTTGAAGTCAAATATTTTTTAATTGAGTTGTACAGACAGTATGTGCGAGTGCTATTGATAAGATTAGTTTATTCTTGTAGAACACAATTTCATTATAAGTTTCACCTCATGGGTGTGTGCCCTTCTGGACAATGATACTAACATTGGAAAGTTTAGATGAAGCAAATGTCTGTTGTCATTACACTAGTTTAAAGAGTCTAGTCAAGACATATTCTGAAACAAGCTTTTTTCTAGCTTGTATTGCAGGAAGCGAAAATCAAAGACAATAGCAGCATGAATAAGCAATCATCAAGTTCAAATGATATGTGTTGCAGAGTCCTACATCAAGCACACCTGGTGATGGTATGTCTTCCCAGGTAGCTTCGACTACACAGCCTCACATTGTGCAACAGGCAGCAGACTCCATGACAACAGATATGCCACCACCCATGATAGACAGCATGCAGCTGACCCCTCCTACTGTCCATTCTTTGCTGGAGGGGATGCCAGATGGAGAGAGTCAGATAACGCTACATGGTGTGATGTCGAGCAGCTCTCACCTCAGGGTCCTGACCCCTGACCCTTTGCCAGCAACTGTCACAGAAATAGCTGAAGCCCAGGAGGGTCAGGGAGAAAAGCCTAAGCGAAAACGTGAACGCAAACCTAAAGCTGAGAAAGTGGACAAACCCCCCAAAACTCCTAGAACCCCAAAAGCTCCAAAAACCCCCAAGGAACCTAAAGCCCCCAAACCACCTAAGGAACCTAAAGCCCCTAAGAGTCCCAGGACAAAATCTCCTAAGGCACCCAAAGAACCAAAGACACCTCGTATAAGAAAATCTAAAAAGGCCAAGATTGAGGGTGAAAGCTCACTTGATATCTCAGATACCACCATTATTAGCATGGAATCTGATGCTAAACTTGAAGGAGAGACAATGATTCCAACAGTTGTGGAAATTGAAATTGTAGATGAAAAATTAGAGGACAGTCCAAAAAAGAGGATGCTCAAGGAAAAAAAGCCCAAAACACCAAAAACCATTGTGAAAGCACTCAAAAAGCCATCTGCAAAAAAGCGAAAGTAAGTTTTCTTTGTACTGTATAAATTTTACTGATAATTGCATTAACACATTTGAATTTGAATTGACTGTGAATTGGTCTGTTGTGTTATTGGGTCTTACAGTGTGATGCGGCTGTAGGACTGTTTTTTTTTTTTTCAAAAGGAGTATTAATGTTTGCTGCATATTCATCTTTTTAAAAAAGAAATTGTAGTTTCAGATGTAGTGGTAAAACAATTACCTTGTGCATTATCACTGCATTTCACTACTTGAACCTTCCTGCTGATAGTTACCCAAAAGTGCAGTTTTTGAATCATCACTTGTGTCTGGCTCTTGATAATTATCATAGCTGCTGCAGCTTATTACCCTTTACAGATCAGGCAGAAGATATTCTGTGCAATTTAGCACTTCTGTGGTGGAGAAAGAAGTATCGCGGGGGTATAGGAAATGAATGGCGCTTTTCAAACCTGTTTCTACCTCCCTTTTCTTTTTATGGCTACAGTAAAAATACCCTATTAAGACTTGTGAGAATCCAACAAAATCAAGTCATAACTGAGAGTTGTCATAGTAAAAAAAGTTATCTAGTCTTTCACTTCATAAATCATGACCAACACCAACAAATTCAAGTTCATCTAATTAAATGTTGAAATAAGAGCTCTTCAAAACCATATCGACATGCATTTCTACTTCATTTTTAATTTTGCTCCATCATATTTATTCTGCCAATAAACATGTTTATTTTTTACAGCTGTTGCGCATGACTAACTTTCCATGTAGAGCATTCAATAAGTTCATGGTAGACCGAGATGCTTTCTTAAAAATGTACTTTTATATTTTCGAACATGATTTCTGCAAAATGTTGCAACAGTGCACACAAGCCAGTCACAAGCATTTTGATAAACATGTGACGTGCAAAAGGTTGTTAATAAAGCACAAGCAATGACGTGATAAAAAGTAAAGACAAGAATGAACCCATGGCCAATCTTTTTATATCTTCCCAATATTTGCTATAACCCACCCTATTGTCCCATCACCAAAGGTCTAATTGGTCCTGGCTAAATGAATGCACTGCATCTGTTTGATTTTAGTTGAACGCCCGAACATACATTTAATAAAAATATCCAAACGAAAAAATAATGACTATCTTTTTAAAAAATTGATTTCAGAGAAAATTGCATTTAATCATCATTGTGAGATTTTAATTAATTACCTGCACATTTAATATGAACCTCCAAACTATATACAGTGTTCCCTCGTTTATCGCGGGGGATAGGTGCCATGATCAGCCGCGATAAACGAATTTCCGCGAAATAGGGACATACATGCAATAATAATATATACATGTAAAACAATATCATGTGAGTGTAAAGTAATATAGTAATCATGGTATTAATACAGTACAATAACAAATTATTGTAAAAAAAATTATAACTGTACTCTGAGAAACCAAAAAAACTGATGCAAACTGGCTGCGAGATGGGAGATACCAATCATGGCTTGTCGCTTACGCATAGCAGTGGATTTCTCATACACAATTATTTCTTTCTATCTACAAAATAAACATGGTATTTTAATAGAAATACAAATATAGCTACATTTTTCGTCTTTTTCCTGTTGAAATATCTATGGTATTTTGTAGAACGATAATTCCTAGCGCGTAAATATCAATCGATACTTCACTCCCAAAAAAAAACCGCGAAGTAGTGAATCCGCAGATATATGAACCGCGAAGTAGTGAATCCGCGATATATGAACCGCGAAGTAGCGAGGGAACACTGTAGTCAGGGCTTCTCCTAAGGCTAAATTCTTAGGGGTCCCAGGGACACCTTCTTCAGATTTCTAAGGGGTCCCAGGCTAACTCTTAGGGGTCCCTTTACAATGTGAAAACAAATCAACATACTTTGTTCAACTGCCTTTTAAGGCACACAAAGCACTGTGATATCTAGTTAGAAACGGAAAGATTTCTGTGCAAGCATCTGTGATGAGCTTATGCTCACTGTACTTGGGGTGCTCACTTTCTTTCCGTTTCTGAGACGATGATTTTAATCACGCTGTCAAGGACATCTTGGAAATAGGTTAATGGAACTCTTCCCGGTAAGGGGAAAAACTCAGTGCAAGGGAAGTTACTCTCACCCTGTAGCAGACGACAAAATAGGGCTACGATGTCAGACACTACACTTACCCAATTTTGTATCTGTTCTTTGCCCAAATTTAAAGGGGTCCCCTGGGACCCCATTGACAAAAATTGAAGGGGTCCTCCGAACTTTTAATGCGTACTGTACAATTTTTTCCATAAGCAGAAGCCCTGATAGTAATGAAGATGAAAGCCTTTTCTTATTTCAAAGAGCTACAATGCTATTCAAGGAAATTGAATTTAAATCCTCATATATTGCAAAGCGACCATTTTTGTGTAGTGAAATGGTGACTGAACTTGCTGGTAATTGTTGACATTACTAGCTGCTTGTGTTGTGTTATCAGTGATCGATTCATCTTTTTGGTCCTGGCTTGATTTTACTTTCAATGTAGGGATGATATGGATATGGCAGAGTCGATTTGACTCTGGCAGGTGGTGGATATAATTGAGGCGATATTGTGTGGATAGAAATGACCAATAACCCAACGAACAAGCAATTGCTTTCAAATGTACTGAATTAATGTTATTTCTGCAGTAAGTCCTAATATAGGGCAAACCGTCAGCCAGAAGCAGTCTATTTAAAAAGTACTTAATACTTTTCAACGCTCCACTAATGTAAGATTGCAGTAGAGCTCACACTGTCGGTTGTAAGTTGTGTGTGGAAGATAGTCTAATACATATTAAATTTATACAGCCAAATACGTACATGAAACTTTGTTTGTAGGGTTATATATCTAAGAGAGAGTCACAATATGAAAGGTCTTAATACAGAGGTTTTACTGTATTTATACCATGATTTCAAAATAAGAATATGGAAATTTACAGAGCATAAACCCAGCATCCCAGTGTACAAGCATTGCAATTTTTTTTAGTGTTTGGAGCAGGCGAATTAAATATACTGGGAGTATATGGACTGTTATTAAGAGATTACAATAATGGCATTCCTGTTAAACAGGATGATTATGTTATTTGTTGAGGAAAATGTTCACAGCTGACATGCTTTGTGATCAGGCCTCCAGCCTCACTGTTTCTGAAAGGCAAGAAACGAAAGCGTACTGGGTCTGACGGCTCTGATGTTGAGATGGCTACAACTCCTCCAGAATCCCCTATCAATGAGGATTCAAATGTATGTACACAAGTTGTTTACACTTAGCAGCCTAATAAAGTACCATAGAGACCATCCTAATGTACTTTGTGTTCGTTTTGCTTCTTACCATGGAAAGGGAGACTTCTAGAGGGAAAATCACAACTTGAAAAAAGCTTGTTGAACAAAATTTGGCTGTAAAAATGTTAAAGTTTGTGTTTTACCAGCAAGACTTGATGGCCTAGAGAACATTGAGAACAATTTCAAAATAACCTTCTTATTGTGGTAAAAGGCATTGACTTAACCGCTTGACAGGTCAAGTTGTAAATTTGCCAGGTTAGAAAGAAGTCTTGAACATGCTCACATCATGGATAATAGTAACTTTTTGGTAGTCATTCTGGTTTTGGAATTATTTTTCTTATATCTAGATATTTAGCCTGCATAGCTTGTACCCAGTTTTCAAACTTTTCCCACCAGAAGCGGCGCTCAGCACGGAACACCAAGCGTAAAAAGTACCTTGATGATCTTGACCTTAATTTGTCAGATGATGACAATCAGCCTCTGGAGGCAGTGGAAACTACAGAAGGTCCTGTTGCAATGAAAACGGTCAGCAGCATCATATTTTCAACAATTGTGCAAAGTATTGTTTGCTAGCTTTAGATATTAAGTGTTTACAGTATTAGAAGGTGTACTGTTATTTACTTTATGTGTTGTAATCAACTGCCAATGGTTCCCTTCCCCCAACCCCGAAATAACTGTATAAGAAAAGTTGTGAAAATATGTCATTTATTTTACATGATAAGCTTTTAAGAAATAGTTTAGGGTTAACTCAGATGGAGATCTCCGATGCATCCAGTAATTTTGATCTTACACTGCCTAGCCATTATCTGTAGTTTTACAGATAATTATAACAAGTAGAAATATAGAAAATCTAATTGTTAGTGTGATCTGCTTGCAAAGGCCAGTTTTGTGGCAGTCACAAACTAGATGTTTTTCAGGTAAACATGATGTGAACATACACTTTTATTGTTTCAGGAGACAGAAGAAGATGCAATGATTGTTGAAAGGATTTTAGGAAGCCGCATGAGAAAGAGAGACATTGAGGTTAGAATCGGCAACAGTTTTTCTGTAAAACATTTACAAGTGGCAACAGCTGTACCACTAAACCCAAATCACAAATTGGATATTTAATAATACATCAAGGTTGCTATAGAGTAATAATGCGATGTTTGATTAAAAAAAATTGTACTTGAAAGAATTTTAAATGACTGCACTTGGTAACAACCAAAAACTTAGTTTCTAAAAATAAATTGCTTGATCCTCTTTCATAAATCACGAGTTAAGTATGACTAAACATACAATCATTGATTGGTCTTTTAGTGCAAATTATATGAGTAAAATATTTTCTATAATATCCTAGGATGCAGAAGAGAACCCTAGTATAGAAGACGAGGAGGAGTTTTTGGTGAAATATAAAAATTAGTAAGTATGGCCAGCATGGTTTTTTAAAGGATTTTTGTTTCATTGTTAGGTCTGTTGTGTCATGAATTTTTTTTTAAGTGTGTGAAATCATTAGCATTTATCAGCTTATCAGTGTACAGTTACATTTGATTTTAATTGGAGGAAACTGTTATGGTAATTTTGCATGCTTAAGGAGCTTATGATGCACACAGGTAATTGAAAGCACCCTGTTTCTTGGTCATTGTAAAGTCACCCTCCAGAGTGCTGGCTGTAGTTTTACAGTCTGTTGCCTCCATGTTCTTTGCTTGTGTGAGAAAGAAGGTTCATTGTGCACACAGGTACTTGAAAAGCTCTCTTTCATAGTCATTGCCAAGTCGGCCCCCAGAGTGCTGGCTGTGGTGTTTCAGTTTGTTACCTCGTTCTTTGCGTGTGTAAGGAAGACAGCTTATAAGATTTGTCACACCAAAATAACCTTTTTGTATAGACATTCTGGGAAATAAATTGTCTTTACTGGTCAATAATTGCTATGAACACTTATTTTTACAGTTCCTTCCTACATTGTGAGTGGCGGACATTGCCAGAATTGGAACGGGATAAACGAATACATTCCAAAGTGAAACGCTACAAGCTAAAAAAACAACAGCTTAACAATTACTTTGAAGAGGTATGTAATTGGATAGGTGGCTGGTACTAGGTCGATTAGTGGTCTGATGATAGGTTTGTTATTTTTTAAAATCTGACTGGTCAGTGACAAATAGCTACAGTTTGGAAAGGATGCATGTTTGTGTGGGTGTTGGTGGGGAAAGTTGAAAGGAAGAGGGCTAGTGGTAATTAAAATGGTGCATAATGGTGTTGGACTAGGAAGGAGCTTAAGGGGATTGAAAAGGCATGTATTGTGAGTATATTTAACATTCTTTTTGTTCAACTAATTGTACATCTTCTGTGTTCTATATCATGTTTGCTTATTGCACATATATTAGCATGAGCCAAAGTCTCTGTTTATATAAATAAAGTCTAATTAATTTAAATGACCAGCCTGAAGACGAAGAGTATTTCAACCCAGACTATGTGGAAGTGGATCGTGTGTTAGACATGGTCACCACAACCGATCCTGTCACAAAGGAAGAAGTCACACATTACTTAGTCAAGTGGCGCTCTTTGTCTTATGAAGAAAGTACCTGGGAACTTGAACAAGATGTTGATCCCAGAAAGGTTCAGATTTTTAAAGAGCTGCGTACACCACCTTTAGAAGACCAACGTCAGGTTAGTGTTTTTGTCACTGTAGTGCCAGTAATTTAAAGAAAGATGATTAGTAAGATTGCCTGTTCTGACTTGTCTTCCCAAACACATAATCAGTTTTCTTCCCAAGCTATTTATCTGCACTATTTTTTCATTTAATTGTTACCATATATAATAAGCACAATATATACATTAAACTTTTAATGTTGTGAACTATTTTCCTCTTTAACTCAGATTTCATATATTCTTCCACAAATTATTATGACAACATAATGTTTTTTAAAAAAAAAAAGGTCAGTCTGTGAGGCAGTCAGGCAATGCAGACATTTCTGTATCTCCAGACCTGAGAAGTTGATAAATTGTAGTAGACGTAAAAACTTTGTCTACTATGCTTAGTGGTGTTGTAATAGTGCAGTTTTACATGTGACCTGGAACAAGACTGTATGCCACAAGAAAATTTATTGTGTTGTTTGTGTTTCCCAAAAAGTAATGTTTTTAATGTAGGTTTTGGCACGACCTAAACCAAGTCAGTGGCAAAAACTAGAGAAGTCCCAAGCATACAAAGGGAACAATGTGCTACGAGATTACCAGTTGGAAGGCCTCAACTGGCTGACTTTCTGCTGGTATAATAGGTGAGAGCTTACATGGAGGAGCCTTGCTCCCACCTTGCTTCCTTACACTCTTTTTTTTTTGTTTTTGTTTATTAGGTTTTGTATTTTATTTCGTCATATTCTTTAAATGGTGTCTCAGGTTAGATGGTGATTACAATGTATTATACCTTATTGTATCTATGCATAACACTTTTTATGTGTTATGAGAAAGTGGTTGAGAATGCTTGTTATGCATCATGTTATTTGGATCAAAAGCAAGAAAACATGCTGGAAATTTCTGGTTGTCAAATTTTTATGTTGTCTCAGTCATAAATGTTTTTTGCATTTCATGTAAAATTATGCAGGATGATTTTCATAGCTTGAATTACTTTGTGCAGTCAGAACTGCATTTTGGCAGATGAGATGGGTTTGGGAAAAACAATACAGAGTATAACCTTCCTAAACGAGGTTTACCAATATGGCATCAGAGGTCCATTCCTGGTTATTGTTCCCCTGTCCACCGTGGGCAACTGGCAAAGAGAGTTTGAGACCTGGACAGACATGAATGCTGTTGTTTACCATGGAACGTAAGTATGAAATGTATGACTCTGCTTTTGACTTTTTTAAAAGCATTTTCTGATACTTAAATAGCATTGATGAAATATTGTCCAAGGTCAGTCAATAAGCTACAGCTTATGCATATCTGTATTTTCAATGTCTATTTGCAGGTCACACAGTCGAAACATGATCCAGGAATATGAGCTGTTTTATAAGGATGAAAATGTAAGTTACCTTGCATTTATTATTTGCATTTATTGTGCATTGTCTCTTTCCTCAGCAGTGGATCATGTTTACCACACTTTTTAAGACTAGTTAAGGGTAGAATATGAGAAGATTATGTAAATCAGGTGTGGATATTTTTTCAAGGGCAGTGATAGTTCACTGTGATAAAACAGATTTAGCTGTTGTTTGTTTCAGGGTCAGCGGATTCCAGACCTGTTCAGGTTTCAAGCTCTTATCACAACCTATGAGATCATTATTGCTGATGTTGAATTACTTAGTTCAATAGAGTGGAGATGTGCAATCATTGACGAGGCTCACAGACTGAAGAATAAGAACTGCAGACTACTGGAGGGTCTTCGCCTTTTTGATTTGGTATGTTGTGATAGTTTTAGATGTTGGTTAGGTTTTGTGTGTGGGAGTGTCACAGACAGCATTAGTCCTTTAGCACAGAAACAAGATGTTATTGAAGGATTATTTTAATATTTCCAGATATACTTTTTTCTAAAATGCATTGACTAATTTTGGTGGGATTTACAAGAAAGTATTCTTTCAGGATGTATTGAGAAAAATAGTTCGTTGCTGTGACCTTAAAGGTATGATTTTGCTCTTGTCTCTCCTGTCACGTTTTTGCATTTTTTTAAAACACAAATGTGTAAAGTCCATGTACCACTGAGTATTCAGGTGAACATCAACATCACATAACTGGTTGGATTGCTTGAAAAGCTGATTTTGTTTAAGAAACAAGCTTGTTTGTGACCGTACATAAAGATGCATGGATTATTTAAAATGACTTCAAAGCCTCCTTCTGTGACAGGAGCACCGAGTGCTGCTGACTGGGACCCCACTGCAAAACAACACTGAGGAGCTCTTTAGTCTCCTCAACTTCCTCAATCCTGGCAAGTTCTCTTCGTCCCAGGCTTTTGCCAAGGATTTTGGGGAGCTGAAGACAGAAAATCAAGTGGATGAACTTAAAGAGGTTAGTCTCAGTTTTTCTACTACATTGTGTTTGCCAATATTAAGGATATGTCAGTTGCTAGCTTCACTGCTCCACTCGCTTCTTGGTGCAGCAAGAGTCCAACTTAGAGCCCCACGATATCTGATAACTGAATGTTAAATATTCTTGTGCTGTCTAAGAATAATAGCAGAGATGTAAATATTTTGTAACACTGTGGTGTGTTGGTGATTTGCAGATTCTCAAGCCAATGATGTTAAGACGATTAAAAGAAGATGTGGAGAAAAATTTGGCACCAAAGGAAGAGACAATCATTGAGGCAAGATTCAATGGTCTTGCTTTTAAAGCTGCATGCTTTTTTTTCTTTCCATCTCTTCCTCCTTTTATTTTGTATCAGATTTGGGCTTTTTTATTATTATTATTTATTAAGAAAGATGGATTTGTGCAGTTCATATTAAAGGGGACTGGAGGTTAATTTTAAAGGAAGGTAGGTTATAAGTAGCTGGTTTGGGTAAAGATTAAGAGGGTAAATTTGCCTTTGTCCTGTGCAGACTGTATGTGTGTCAGAACAGAGAGTAACTTCACATAACACTGGGAATGTTATCAGTTTTGTTTTCAAAGCTTGAGAGCAAACAAGGATCTAAAGTTGGGTGCAAAATAAATGTAGTGATGGAAGATATTATGTGACATCCCAAGTAAATGATTTTATGGAGTTAGTACTTGTTTAATATGGTTGTGCTGTTTTTTTTAGGTGGAGCTGACAAACATCCAGAAAAAGTACTATCGCGCTATCCTTGAGCGCAATTTCCAGTTCCTGTCCAAGGGTGGTACCAGTAGTGTCCCCAGCCTTATGAACACAATGATGGAGCTCCGCAAGTGCTGCAACCATCCGTATCTTATAAATGGTTTGTTTTGTTGCCATTTTGAAGATGGTATGCTATAAATACCTGTTGTATAAAGATGGTAGGTAATGCTATAATGACTGGCATTACTTGTGGTCTTTCATGTATATTGTTAAAATGCGTCTTGCCATTTTCACTTAATAGCAGTGTTATGACACTTTAATTCGCATATGTATCACATGGTTGGTTTTGCACTCTTGGTGCCCATAAATTTTACTGAGTGAAGAGTGATATGTTCATTCAGATTCAGTTTTATATAAATACATAAAATGTTTTAAGTTGTGTATTTTAAAAATAGATCTTGTGTTAAGTTTAGTGGAAGGGGACAGAGCCATATGTGATTACCATTAATATAAGAAAAGCAACTTAAAATTAGCAATATCCAATATGGTCTTAATTTTCTCCAGAGCAGCTGGATGAGTAAACTGTATGTCATCTTTTGACATTTTTTTTTTTAAACACTGTTGTGACTGAGCCAAGGGTGTTGGATTGCTGGAAGTTTGGGGATCTTTGGTAGAGCATAAAACTAAAGTGGCAAGAAAAATGTAAACAGTAAAGTGACAAGTTGTCTGAATTATTTTTTTTTTTTATTTCAGGTGCGGAGGAGCAGATTGTGCTGGAGACTGGTGCTCGTGGGGACCTGGAGCATCTGCTTGCAGCCATGATAAACTCTTCAGGCAAGATGGTTCTGCTCGACAAGCTTCTTCCACGCCTGAAACAAAATGGCCACAAGGTCCTGATCTTCTCCCAGATGATCCGTGTCTTGGATATCATTGAGGACTATCTGATGCAGAAGAAGTTAGTGTTTTAGTATTTTATAGAAAAGTGTGCTGCTTGCTGATTTATATGAGGCTTGGTCATTTCTGTAAAGGCTTTAGGAAAATATTTAATCAGCATTGATACAAACATTTTTATACTCCTTTAAAAGAAGCTTAACAATCTTAAATTTAAAGTGGTTTTATTTATTTATTTATTTTGTTTTGCATTTAAAGTTAATGGTATTAAAGCATAAAATAGCATAATAAAGTTGAACTCATAATTTTTTTTAAGATATCTGTTTGAACGACTGGATGGCCGCATAAGAGGAAATCTGCGCCAAGAAGCCATCGACAGATTTTCTAAACCAGGTAAAGTGTTAAGTCATTTCTTCAGTCTTGTGTACCTGTAACTTAAGCATGATTTTGTTACCTGTAGCAGTTCTAGCTGCAGCTGGAGCACTGATTTTAGTGGCTTTCTCTAAGTTACTAAAATTGTCCAAATTAATCAAAATCAAATCAAATCAAAACAGACTTTATTAGATTTCTAAGAGTAATTTTTTTTAAATAAAAACTAGAAAATAAGAGCACAATCTTCCTTAAAAAACTTTAAAAAGTCAACCAATTGGGTATTTTAAATGTTTGAAAGTAGGCAAAGATTCAGTTGATCAAGCATCATGTTTAGGTTGGTTACCAGTTTCTCAAGTCCACACAGGTTCTCAAAATTTTATTTTTTTATATTTAAAAAAAACCACCCAAAATCTTAAAATAGGTTAACGATATAGTAGTAATTTTTGTAGTCTTATCAGACAAGTGTAAGCATTGATTTGTTCGAAGCATTATTTTGGCTACCATTATCTTTTGGAAATTGTTTTCCTCTGTTCTGGTGCAATCTTGGCCTAACAGTTCTCTAAGGCTTTAAAATATACCATAAAGAGCAGATTTGGATAATAGTACTTAACAAAGACTAAAATTGTTGACATGTTCAATATAGCCACTTGGTTATTTTTCTTGCTAGTTTAAAAAAAAAATTATTTTTCTTTAACATGGAAGATATATCCTTAAAAACGTTTTGGAGTAGCACTCTGACATGCAGTATTTTATATTTCTCGCAGATTCTGACCGCTTTGCTTTCCTGTTGTGTACTCGTGCTGGTGGCCTGGGTATCAATTTGACTGCTGCTGATACCGTTATCATTTATGACTCTGACTGGAACCCACAGAACGATCTTCAAGTAAGCTTACACGTCAAATCTAAATATACAGTATGATATACGAATGAGCTGACCTGCTAATTCCTTCGCTATGGCTCGCGCAATTGTTATTAAAACCTGACATATCAGCAAAGCCCGCAAATGAAATTTCAACTGTTATTTAAAAAAATTTATATCAATTAACATACAATTAAAAGAATTATCAGTGATGCTCCGTTTCAAAGAACCGTTTTGAAAACATTTATGTGATGTGAATTTTAAGAATTGTTGTTTTTGTTGACTTGTTTAAATGTCTATATTTCTATTTTGTATGCTCAAAAACTAGTGCTATTTTTTGGTAAAAATTTCTGGATTCCAGCTTATTGATTGATTTTCTTTGTTCGTTTGTCTTGCAACAGGCTCAAGCCAGGTGTCATCGCATTGGTCAGAGCAAGGCTGTCAAAGTATATCGCCTGATCACACGCAATTCATATGAACGTGAAATGTTTGACAAAGCCTCGCTTAAACTAGGACTTGACAAAGCTGTGCTGCAGTCCATGGGGGGTGAAAAGCCAGCAAGTGCTGTGAGTACCTACCAACCAGAAAGTAGGACATTTGTAAAAACACTTATTTTAGCAAAATGTTCATACATCATTATGCATGCCTTCTCTGTTTGGGTACCAAGGGTTAAAGATTAATAAAGCCAGCTTGTTTGTGAGGGGGAGAGTCAAAAATTTTATTCATGGGTTTTCAGCCAACAATATATGCAATGATGTATTGAGAAAGTAAATGCTGAAAGTAGTGTGCTGTGAAATGATACAGTGACCAGTTGTAGACATTTAGCTTATTGCCATTTGCTTTTAGTTTGGTATGTTTAGTCTTTGCTACTCCTTGAGAAACGTAGGGCCTCAGTTTGGTATATGGTGGTTTAGAATAGTTGTTATGTTAACAGCAAAGTCAGATGTCAAAAAAAGAGATAGAAGATCTGCTGAAGAAGGGAGCCTATGGAGCAATAATGGATGACGACAATGCAGGCGACAAATTCTGTGAGGAGGACATTGATCTGATCCTTGAGCGCCGTACCAAGGTCATTCAGATAGAGAGTGAGGGCAAGGGATCAACCTTTGCTAAGGTATGTCCACAGAGGTCAGTTTTCTGTAGTTATGAGTAACATGAGCTGAAGTAACAACAAAACAAGTACTGAAGTGATAAAATAGCAGCACATCACCTTAAATGTGATGACACCAGGGCATCACCTTAGATGTGCAGAAAAGGTCATGGTGACACCAGGTGATCCATACCTGTGACTGTCCAATGTGCAAATACCTATAAGTGTGGGTGAAAGTGATTAGCCAGGTGTTGAATAGTATACTAGATGCTGTCATAAAAGTTCTGTTGCTATATGGTTAGACAAAGTAAGTTTTAAATTGCATACATATAACATATTTATTTCATAAGGAATAGGTCGCATCAGTTGGCCAGACATTGTGTTAGACATAAAGGATATATAAACAGAAATGTCATTTCTTATCAAAGCAAATGAAATTTCATATTTCAGGCTAGCTTTAGCATGACAAGTAACCGCAATGACATTGACATCAACGATCCCAACTTCTGGCAGAAGTGGGCAAAGAAGGCAGATCTTGATGTCGAGGCTTTGGGTTCAAAGGTTTGTAAGGCACATCTTGGATTGTCAAAAAGTAACATTTTGAATATTTTATGCCTGGTCACACTCAGTTAACACACTTTTCCTGCATTTGCTTACTTAAACATTTTAGTGTATAATTTCCTACAAGAACAAGACATTTTATGCTCAAAGAAGTTATTGAGAAATGATGTACAAATGGAAGATATAAGATTGCTTTGTAAGTTTTGGAATGTGTTAAGGGGTAATGCGGAAATGAAAAGAATTGTAGATGGCAACAAATTGGTTTAAAAATGTGTTAATAAGCTGGATTTATTTTTTTTTAATCCAGAATGCTCTGATCATTGAAGAACCACGACAGCGAAGACAGACAGCCCGCTATGGTAAAGAAGAATCTGTTGTGGACATGAGTGACTTGGAATCTTCTTCAGACAGCGATTCTGAAATGCGATTCAGTTGTCGCAAAGGACGCAAAAGTCGGCGGGGTCGAGGTAATGACGATGATTACACCTACAATGATGGGATCTCTTCAGAAGGCTACACACGCTCTGACTGCTTCAAGGTGGAGAAGCACTTACTGGTTTATGGGTGAGTACATAGTCTGGTCTGTGCATGAGTATTTGATCTTGGTCTCTTAGATAGTTTTATCATTTGAGGAAAAAAAGTATATTTTGAAGCCAGACCTTTACAGGAAAATTATAAATAGAAATCCATTCTGAAGCATATTAAAAATTTCAGTGGCTATGATGGAATGAATAATCTTTGAAATAATCAGTTGGGCTTTTTATTTGCTTTATGGGAAAATTCCATGTGCTTAAATGGACATTAGAGGTAAATATTTGACAATTTTTATAAACTTGAGACTTCCAAAGGTATATTGAATAGATGTTTACAGATGGGGCACTTGTCCAGTATTAAGAATGGAAGTTTCAGATGCAGCACTTTATCCAGCATAAGGAATGGTTGTTTCATTCAAATGGGGCATTTGTCCACTATATAGAATTTTTTTTTTTTTCCCAGATGGGGCAGGTGGAAAGACATCCTTGCCCACGCTCGTTTTAAACATACTTTGATGGAGAGCGATGTGCAGATCATTGCACGTGCTATTGTAAGTTTGTTTTTTTTAAATAACACTGCTTTTGTTACTTAGGTAGCACATAGCTGTCATTTACTTCAGGATAGTTTGTGTAGGCTGTAATTTTGTTGTATGCACAAAGGTGACCAATCTTCACAAGTTTTTTTTATTTAACACCATCTCATGAATTGTCTTGCCTGTTGCTTGAATACTTTTTTGTGGTTACTTAAGGCAAATGTATACATGTAGGTTAAAGGACAAGCCGAGTGAAACATTTATTTATGATCAATTAAGTTGATTTTAAAATAATAATTCTCAAATAAGAGTACATAATTATGCTTCATTTTAAAGATATAAGCCTTCAAACATCAGCATTCTCAATTGTCACTAGGAAAGCAGAAGAAAATTACTTTCCTGAAAAGTTTCATGTTCCATTAGTAACAGAGAGTGTCACTTAGTTAAAGAAATCTCTTAGGTCAAGAACTATCACTCAGGTTGTTGTGGTCAAAAGCGATTTCTTTTGCCCAGAAAAGGAAACAGCTGATTTTGGAATACAGCCCTACAGATTTAATCTTTATTTAGAAGCTTCAGCTAAAGTTAAAAAGCCCAAACCGAATTTTACAGATTTGTAAGAAAATCTTCTCCAGATCAAATCTTAATGGGCAGCAGTCACAGACATTGCAGTCCACTTTGTATTATTATTGGTTTTTTATTACTAAGTGAGCGTATTTGAGTTAATTTTTCGAGGTGTATTATAGTTGATAAAATATAAACCCATTTCAAATGTGGGTTTGTCTGAGATAAACTGTAAAATTTTTTCATTTTATAGATATTTCATTTCAAGCATTGTATTTTTATTTTATAGTTACAACTGACTGCTGATAATGACTATTCAAATCTAATTTGATACATGTTTATGAATGTAAAAACTTATTTTCTCATTTAGGTCCATTCAAAATTTACTGTTACTCGCACATTTTCCTCAATCGTCTGTCACCCTCAATCCTTTTAGCTGTTTTGAGCACAGTCATTAATGGTGCCTTCACACAGTTAGTTGCTTTTAGCATTGTGCTGGATAAGGACCTGACTGATGTGTTTATGACTGCATCAGGATATACTTCAAGACCAGAACAGTATAGAAAGCATAGATGTTGCAGATCTGATGCTTGATCTTAAGCCTTTTGTAAACCAGCAGTTATAGTTGGTTTGAACGGCTTTTGCTATTGTATAGTTGGCACTGCGATAGGAAGAAGATCTCTGTGTTTAACTAAAAGTACTAAACTTGCTAGTAATGTATAAGAGACTGGATAACAATCAATTTTGAAATATTTTGAACAAATTCTTGAGTACTGTATGGGGACAAAGTTTGAACAAAATTAATCCACTGGTATTTGATTCCCTAAATGAGTACAAACTCCGTCTGAGTGTAGAAGAGAACTTTCAGCTGCAGCACATTGTGTTCTGGTCTGTTTTCTTTTACTGAGGATGGCATCTTTTCTTTTAGAATTTTGCTTATGCAGATGACACTATTTTTAGAAATACTCCCCTGTTGTCACTTCCTGTCTTCTTGACAAATCTAGCTGTGATTGAGATAAAACTATTAATATAAATTCTCTTGTGCCTCTTCATAAAATACCACCTGAATATTTTGTAAAACTTTATGCTCTATTTCCAGAAATTTTCGCTGAACACTTGCATTGTCCTTGAACTGCAGTATTTTTTTTTTCTTATATGTTGCTTGAAAATTAATGATCTGAATATCACTGATATGTGTGTGAACCTGTTTTTGATGCTGTAAAATGTTTATACTGTTTCAGCTGGCACATTCAATTAAATTCTACAAAGGTGACGAAAGGATTAAAGTCTTTATCTGGGACCTCATAGGCAGCAGTAATGAAGGGGAACTAAAAAACCACACAGGTACTGCATTTGTGGTCAAATCGTTTGCTGCAAAGTTGCATGGAGTGTTAAATCATGTTACTTCCCCCCTCTTAATAAGCATGAGGCTTTTTTTTTTTTTTTTTTTTTTTTAATTTACAACTTTTGTTTACTTCGCTTTTCAAATTGTGTATGCTCTGTAGAGCTGGACAACTCCCATTCACCACTTTTGGTCACTGTAATGATAACTTGCTTTAATTTTTGCCACTTCGTCATTTTTTTTTTTTTTCAAGTGGACTTGAAATTTTTGGAGTGCTTCGCTTTGGATAGGGTGGTTATTTCAGTAAATTTTTTAATTTATGTTATCAATACAGGGTTGTCAGCACCTGTTCCACGAGGTCGCAAGGGGAAAAAAGCAAAAGAGCGTGGAAGATGTCTTGATGATTGTCGCCCATTAGACTTTGACCCAGAAGCCGTGTTGGACAATGGATATAAACGACATTTGCACAGGCACTCCAACAAGTAAGTCATGCTATGCTTAATGACATTTGCACAAAAGTTGTTCTGTGCTCCTTAGCCCTTGTATACCATGCTGTCCCAACATTCTAACTGTAGGGGAAGATTTTCATTGGGCAAGAAAAAAAGAATCCTCTGACAAAGGCGGGCCAGACTTTGTAGATTGTTCCCGTAACAAACCAGAGGAAAAGAAGGAGATGTGCAGCATTCCAGGTTCCCCAGATCTTTTGGGATGTTTGGAAATGCTGAACACACATTGGCCAACATGTCAGTGAGTTATGGCGCTGTCATAGTGCATGCCTCCCTAGGTGCTTATAAGTTTGTAGATTTGGGGGTGGGAAAAGGTCTTATTTTGAGTGAATAATGGTCCTTATAAATTGTGGTCAGTTCTTATAAGGAAAAAAGAGAACAATAATGTTGTACCACATGAAGGAATTTTTGCATGGGTTGTCTTACAGTTCATTGTACCAGCTGACGAATATCTTTTGAAGATTTTTCTCTCTTGAAATCAAGTAAAATGGGTTTTAATTTGGCCAGGTTGCAATGAACTTGGATAAACAGAAAGTGTTCAAAATGGTAATTCTTGTTTACAGGGTGCTGTTACGGGTACGCCTACTATACTACATAAAGCAGGAGGTTATCGGAGACCAAGCTGTTAAAGTGTTCAAGGGGGTCCCTGCCAGGTAAGAGTTATGTTTAAGCTAGGATTTATTTTTCTTCTGAGACTAACATTTCAGGTTATTAGCGGGAGGTTTTTGTGTGTGTGTGTGTGTGGGGGGGGGGGGTCAGAATCAAGACAACAAAAATCTTGAACAGACTGGTCAACACTGATATTATTATCGACTTGATAAGGTAGACAGGCAAAGAAATCTAGGACGTAGTCTATGACTTGATTGTTCACTGATGTTAACCAGAGGTCAAATACTATTAGCATGCATTTCCTGATGTACACAATAATTATTGATGATTACAAAAAAATAACAGATCCAATTAGGTTTGTCATATTTGTGTCGAGCACAAAAATTGATAAGAAAAGACTTATTTTATTTTAGTAACAGGACTTTTGTTAAACTTTGTTGACCATGTCATTTTAGTTATGCAACGAGGCTCATTTTTTCTTATGAAAAAGATGTTTTTGGTGGATTGAATCACGTGGAAAGTTTAAGAGGGAGGATTCCATTAGCATATGCTTTTCATGTTTAGGAAATGAATATGCAAGCAAGAGTTGTCTTTGCAAAAGCTAGAGTTCCATGTAAGCAAATTCATACATCTGAAAGATGAAAGCGACATGGTCTTTCTATATTTATATTGTTCTGGCAATAGATGTGAAGTAATAATTCTACAATGAAGGATATCACAGTAGACATGTTTATCATTGATCATCAAAGTAAATCTTATTTGTCTTTATTTGCTTCTCCAATAAGTATATTGGAAAGGAGCTCTTAAATTGATAAAAACATGCCATGCTAGCTGATGATTTCACACTTGTTTGAGAATATCTGTGGACCAAATCTTTGTACCTTTCTGCTCCTTGCAATCACTTATCCATCTCTCAAAATACTTATTTAAGGCATTGGTATAATATGGTGCCTTGCGTTATATTGAGCTAATCATTGTCATTTGGGGACATTGCAGTGAGATTGATATTCCTACACCTATCTCTGATGGGGAGGTGCCAGCAGCTTGGTGGGATGAGTGTGCTGATCGCTGCCTGTTGATTGGAGTCTTTAAGCATGGTCAGTGCTTGTTACATCTACAAGTTGTTTCACAGAGAATGAGCTAAGGTCTCTGTACCATTTTAGGTGATTTTTAAAAAAAGGCTTAAAATAGCAGAAGCCAGGGGATAAGGTTCTGATTTTTCTTCTGATTTTTCTTGCAGGATATGAAAAGTTCAACCAGGTGCGACAGGATCCTTCTTTATGTTTCCTCTCCAGATGTGGACCCCCTGATGGCGCTGCCTTGCTGGCTGAACAGAATGACGACAGGTAAGGCAGCCTACTATAATTTTTTTCAAGTTATGAAGAATTGCTGTTACAAATACCAATGATGACTTGCCATGCTAATACAGAGAGCATTGCATACCAAGTGTTGGAATGCATGTGTCCACTGAGTTGAAAAAATTTTCAGTCTGAGGTTACAGTTTTTCTTTGAAAATATAATAAATGCCATTAAAAGGTGTGGGTGTTCTTCATGCATTTATTTTTATATCAGGGAAGATGATGATGATATGGATGACAAGATCTTGAAGGATGAGGATGAGGGGGAACTGTCACAGAGTTCCGTGCCAGAGGTGTCTGCAGAACATAATCCTGTGGTGACATCATCTGAAGAGATGGGTAAGTCTACAGTGACAGCACCATTTTTGTTGCTAACCCAAGAGCAAAATTATTTTCATATTGTCATGCAAGGTCTTTTCTCTCTCAACCCTGGATTTACGTTGAATTTGGTATCTTCTGTTGTCTCATGTTGTTTCACCATATACTTCTGCCCATACCAAATTGTATCCAGCTGGGACTCTGTTCATTGTCTCTACAGCCTGTTGTTTGAGGCTTTTTGCTCAACAAGGTTACTTGTCTTTATTTGTGTACATTTTGTCTGATCTCCAAACCAGGAGTTCTCTAAAGTTTCTCATTTACAGGCCTTGTGCTGCTATATATATATTTTTTTAAGGTCAGAAGGATAATCCAAACATTTCGATGAATTTTTTGAATATCTTCAATGGTTTATTTGTAATTGAAGAGCAAGAAAATACTGTCTATCTTCTTGTTCCTATTTTCCCCCAGTGAAGCATAGGGCCGCATTAAAAAAAACCAGGCTCTCGTTGTACAGTTGATATGCTTGCGGTTTCTGTAGCGTTTTATTTTTTACAGGGTGGGGTTGCTAGCCCCACGCCCAACCGTACTCTTCATCCGGGCTTGGGACCGGCAGGTTATGTGAGTGGTTTCCAGGCGGAGTTGTACTGTGCACTAAAATTGCTTTGGGGGGGGGAGGGGTTACTTGTCATGAAAATCGTTCAAAAACATCCAAGTATTTTGAAAGGTTACACAACATCATGAACCATGTAAGCTGTGCAGTTGAGTTGGAAGAAATCAACAAATTTAAGCTATTTTGCTGACAGTGGAGAAGTGCTTATTGACATGAACCCATCAGATCTTGTTTCACACTGGAACTGGGAATGACCAAATATGATGATTGCTTTAAATGATTAGCAAAAGGATGACCTGAAAAACTTAAAATAGTGCTAAAACCAATTATAACTTCGACTCCATTCATATGGGGGGGGGGGGGGAAGGAATGTGGATTCCAATGATAAACAATGTCAGACTGTGTGTGGCTGTTGTGTGTCAAACCACTGCTCCTTTACCTTCAAGTTTAAAATCTGTTTGTGTTCATTGCTTTTTCAACGAGACATGTATTGCCAAAGTCAGGTCTGACTGAGAGGGGTCTTAGGGAAATTACCAGTGTTCTATGAACCATGACTTTCAATTCAAGTTCACTTATTTCATTTTGTCTACTATTTGGAAACCCATGGCATCACTAGGCTATTGGCAACATGACCACATCAGGGTTAATCGAGTTGGCTAAAAATGTCACAGGCATGCATACACACACTTTTGCCTTACTCAGACCTAAAAAAATTTAAATTTATTAAAAGTTTATTAAGATTTATTGCAGTATTACATATTCTTACAATGCCTGATGTCACTAGTTCTTGAGTTTTGTCAACACGTGTTGTGAGGTAGTAATCATCAAGACAGAAATAGTTTATAGTATTTGGTGTATAGATGCCTACTTGGCAAATAGAAACACAAAATTGGATTCTCATTTTCAGAAGGAGGTAAATACCCCTTTCCTTCAGCTTCTGACCTGAACACTCGTTTGCGTCGAGTGATAACAGGCTACCAGCGCAACCACAAGAAGATGATGATGAAAAGTGAGCAGCATGCACGGGTAAGGAATTTCTTAGCATTTTGTACCCATTACTTCATCACCCTCAGCATTTTTCATATGGACAAATTTGGACCATCAAAATAGGATTTTTGAACTTTTATTATTTCATTTTGTTTAACACTTATTTTTAGCTCTTTACCATTTCCAGTGTTAAGTTTGCATTTACACTGCAGAGATGGTGCCCAAGAAAGTTGCCATGGCATCTTTGTTCACAATATGACTCCCACACTTTTTTTTTTTTTTAAGTGAAGGCAGTGCTTTCTAAAATTATTTACAACTGACGTCAGATATACCCAGCAAAAAAAGGGGAGGATGCGGCTGTATATTTTGCACATGGTGCTCATGTGATACCTGACTTGTCAGTGGAATGGCATTCTTTACCTAAAACATGCATTCACCAAGAAGGGCATTGTTGAGATGCTCCCCAGTACAATTTTTCCATGTTTTATATTTAAAAATATAAAAAATCACGTGAAAATAAAATGAAAGTCAGACTTTAAACACAGTACAGAAAATGGCATCCTGATAAATTCCGTGAAAGGGTGATCACATCTGCACTGTTGGTAAAAGTGTTGCATTTCAGTCAGCAGGTAGTCACAGTACATTGAGCTGTTATGACTTGCCTTTCAGAAAATTGAGCGACAGGAGCGAGCTGAACTTATGGTGAAAGAGAGAGAGAGTAAGAAAAAAGAATTTCAGCAGAAGTAAGTTGCAGACATTAGCAGTGTTGCTTTTTTTGCTTTTGCTTCTCATATAGACATTGCATGGCATCAGGGTGGAGTTTTCTATAATAAAAAAAATCAGACTATTCAGGAACTATTTCTGTACAAGTTCTGTGACTTATACTAAATAATAGCTTTTTTTCAAAGGAAGGCAGGAGTACACAATATTTTTATCTTCAGTACCTTTTTGCTAAAACCTAAAAGACTTAAAAATTAGACAGTTACAATGAATATTTTAATCTGGTTGGCCACAAAGTGTTTATTTTGTTTTTCAATATCGTTGCTGTTGCATAAACATTGCAGTAAAATCTGTTAAATAATGTATTGTCCTTTGGTACAAATAAATAGGAAAATTATGAATGATTAATTTCTCTGTAAGAAAATGCTTAAAAAAAATTTGTGATTTTAACATTTACTGTTCTCTTAATAAATTAGTTTGCAATTTTGTGTTAGGTGCTTAATTTATTACCAATTTTGTCATAGATTTACTCCAGAAAAATACACCATTTTATTTAGTAAAAATGTTTTTACTTTTTTACCATATAATTATATATATCTGTTCTTGTCTGTTTTCTTACTTGATTGGCCATGTGAAAAAGCTTGATAGAAGTGCAAAGGTACAAAGTGGGTCTCAGATCTTTCCTACAAAGTCAGGGGAAAATAAATAAGTAGCAGTTGTCACTAGTGAGCAAGCATGATGACAGACAGATCTTAGTCTGCCCTGATGCCATGTGTGTGGATGATGTAATTGAAAGTATATTAGGCATGTAATTGTCTGCTGCAGCATGTATTTTTGGCTATTTTTTGGTGTCAACTTTTTGTGGCGCAATGTACCCGCAGGCTCCCTCCTTTGCTTCTGCAACAGTTAGTGCAGTTTATCTTTGCATGCAATGCTTTGGCAACAACATTCTGTAGGAAGAAAAAAAAGTGTACAAAGAAAAGAACTTCACTTGGATTTTTGCTTGTGATGCAAAATGAACAGTGAGAGAGCCAGGCTCACTATTTGGGCTTAGCTTAACTGCTCACCCCTCTTTCCCCATGTGCTTGCGCCTAGTTGACAGTTGCATCTTACCAAGTTTCTATAGTTTGTTGTGGTGCCGCCACAGTCGCTGGTCCCGCCGCGAGGAGGCAGACTTTTATCGCACAGTGTCCACCTTCGGTGTCGAATTTGACCGAGAAACCGGGCACTTCAAATGGGACAGATTCAGAGCCTTTGCACGGTTGGATCGCAAGTATGATGAGACTCTCACGGAGTATTTCCATGCATTCTACTACATGTGCCAAAGTGTCTGCGGCAAATTCAGAGCTGAGGATAGAGGTAACGCAACAGTAATGTAGAAGGGCAGTCTTACAGTGTTAGGGATTTAGTGCTTCATATATTTTATTAGGTTTTTTTTTATTTTTTCAAATTACAATCTAGAGTTTCTAAGCTTTAGCAAATGTGTCAACACCAGTGCTACTAAGCAAGCCTGTATTTTAGTCGGACTGCAAGATTCAAGCTACAGTTACGCTGGAGAAGTCATTTTAGATAGCAGTTTTACTTTTTAAAAAACATAGCATAGTTTCTTCTCCATAGCAAATTACATCTAGCATATTTTTCACTCAAAGTTTTTGACATCCAATGTGACTTGTATCCTGTGCAGTTCCCCCTCCTCCAAATTGCATCATGGTGGAACCAATCACAGAAGAAAGGGCTAGTCGATGTCTTGCACGCATTGATCTGCTGAACAAAATCCGGGATGAGGTGCTACCCCACCCTAAACTGGCAGAGCGGCTGAAGTTGTGTCAACCATCATTTGACATGCCATCTTGGTGGCAGTGTGGGAAACATGACCATGAACTTTTGCTTGGTGCTGCCAGGTGAGGAGGTTTCGGTGCTGTAATTAGTCATTTCTAACTTAACAATGCCTATTTAATAGAAACCTTATTGTGCATCTTTGTATCTAAGAGATAATAATGCTAGTCCTTTTTCACATCCTTTTGTTATATCATGTTACTCTCAGCTCGTGTTTTATTATTTGGTTCCTCTGTGTTTTCTGTATTTGATGTTATTCTTCGTTTAGTACGATTGTTTATTCTTTCATAGCTCATATGTTTGTTTTCCTGTCCATGTTTCGTTCTTGTTCTTAATTGCTAAGCGCATACTCCTTAGGAGTGAGTGTGTGCTTTACAAATTTATTAGTATTATTATATGCATATTAGTGATATCTTTTCTATTATATTTGTCTCGTAGACATGGTGTGTCACGCACTGAGTACAATATTCTGCGCGATCCAACTTTAAGTTTCCATGAAATTTTGAAGAACTCTGGTAGACATCTGCGCAGTACACCACAGCACTACTCCTCAGGTGTATACGCTGGAAGTGGTGCACCACCTACTCAGACATCACCAGGTAGGCAATTAAGACTGCCAGTTATTCCAACTCACAAAAGGATAAAAATTCATGTTGTGATTCTTTCAAATGTAAGGAATTTTTTGGTAGTATAGTCATTATCTGTGAAAGTAAGCACGCTGTCTGTTAAGTTCATTTATACAGTTAAAAGCCAGGTTTGGGAATATTATAATTATGTGTATTTGACAGCCCCATCTAGAGAAATTCATGACGACGATTTGGAGTCGGATGCAAAATCCCAGGACTCAGCAGAAAATAGAGATTCCCAAACTAGTTCACCCCCACCTCTGCACAGCGGCAAAGCACAGTATCCAGGCACCTCCAGTACAGACACAGATAATGAACATGGACCCCCACATCTAGAACCAGCCATCACACCACAGCCAATGAGAGATGACGATACTCAAGATAACAAATCAAGCAGGGCTAAAAGTGAAGAAACAAAGGTTGATCAGCATGATGGGCCTTCAGAACAAACAGCTGCTGAACTTCTGGATGAGAAGGAACAAGGGACGAGTAACTCTCCTGGGCCATCTATGTCTGTTGTCAAGGAAGAAGAATATGTGTGTACCGGTGACACTAGAGAAAGTGATAGTGCTATGGATTCCCAGCTCCCTGTCCTGTCTGCAGCAAAGGACAGTGATAGTGCCATGGATTCCCGCCTTCCTGTCCTGTCTGCTTCAAAAGACGGTGATAGTGCTGTGGATTCTGAGCTTCCTGTCTTGTCTGCAGAATACAGTACAGCAGCGAAGGATCCTAAAGATGGTGTGAATAAAGAAGAGATGATTTCGACAGAGGAAATATCTACTTGCAGAAAAGAACATAAATTTGAGAGTGCAGCAGTGTCTGCAGACGAAAGCCTGCATTGCAGCGAGACATAAATGTGATTGTAAATGAGCAGATCCAAAATGAAATTGAAGTAAAGAAAGAGGTAGAAGAGTTTGATGTGAACGAAGATAGAGATGAGAAAGACAAGTTACAAGCTGTGAAGTGTGAGAGCACTGAATCTAAGGTAGCTCAGGAGGGTACACTGAATGAGAAAGATAACCATAAAGAAGTTCATGATGAGAAAGGAAATGACTTACTTGAAGAAAAGGAAACCATAAAGAAAGAACAAGAGAAAAGTGGTTCTGGGTCTTCAGATGTCAAAGAGGAAAAGGTAGATTATGTCAAGTTGAAGGAGAAAATCAAGGGGGAGAACGAACGGATACTTGACGAAGAGCACTTCAAGTTAAGTCATCGCATCGGTGCAGCTGTTGGACACGATGGCATGTCTGTAAGTAATTTACCTTAACTCATTTTAAATCTGTTGCACATATGGCCATCTGTCTGCGACTGTGCCTTAGCATGCAGTACATGCTTTTTTTTTTTTTTTTTTTTTCACAGATGTTACAAGCATAAGATATGAAGAAAATAATTATGAGAGCTGGTTTCCAAACACAACTATTTACTTGTATTTGAAAGCTTTTTTTCAGGTTGCATTCTCTCTCTCCAAGGCCCACCTTTGATCACAGAGATTTTAAGATGTTTGTGAAAAGCTGTATTTTGAGCAACATTAAGCATTATACTTGGATGTAGAAGTGTAGAACTTGTGATCTATCATTTAAAAAATATTAATCTTTTGTATCTCACAGTGGAAATCCTACACTGCCATTTAACCCAAGTTTTGCATTTAAAAGCAGTAGATAATAATTTTTTTATTGGCATCCAGTAACTGAAAGCCATTAATGTGCACAAAAATTACACATACTGATGTCTTTTTTTACTTTGCATTGTTTTACTTAAAATGCATCCAGACTTATTTATTTTCAGAATTTATTAAATCATCTGAATATTTAAAGGAGATAGTCATATTATTAATTCTCCACTTCACCTGTTGGTTTGTCATTTTTATATAATCAGAGATGAACTGGTCTGGAAAACAAACAGCACTCAAATAACATAAATATGAACTATATTACCCAAAACAGGTAGGGAATGAAAGCTGCAGAAACGTTATCATAATTGAGAAAATTGTGAGAAACCATCATTACATCCACATGTTTGTGATGTCATTTTGACTGACATCTAATTCATACATTATTTCACTGTGTGGTTGTTTAATTTTAATCGGGCTAATAAAAAATATTCCCTGGAATCAAGATTAATTCTTTTTACTCAAATCAGAGGACTTTTCAAGGTCAGTCCCAGTCCTAGAGATCTTTTCCCTGCCATCTATAAAAATAGTGTACAGTTCAAAATAAGTCTTAACCTCAACAGTGCATTCACACATTAACCTATGGATCATTTAGAAGTTCTTCTGCTTCAAGAAAAACTAAAACTGGGCCTTTTTTATTGTTTATAAAATGCATGGAAAACTTTCTTGAAAGTCAAAATTTGTAAACACCAAACCCACATTTTTATGTGGTTTTAACATTTGTGTAATCTAAAGGTCATGCTTTGCTGTTAGATACTAATGTTAACTCTGTGAACTGAGTGTTGGCCATGGAGGTAAAAATGAAAGCTGGCTGCAAACTGTTACAACTACACACATTCAAGAGAACATGGCATATGAACTCTATACATTAATATTCAACAACATGCAACATGTCAACTTAGCATGGTCAGTAAACAAATATTTACAGTTTTTAAGGTGTCAAATATAAAAGAGCAAAATGAACAAAAAGTGTTTTAGCTTTCAGACTTTGAATGATGCAAAAGTTCCATCAATTCTGTTTGTTTTTGCATTCAAGATTTACAGCTTTAGACAAGTGGAATGCTGAATAAAGATGTCTCCAGTTTTATGTAATTTCAGCCACAGCCAGCCAATTATTCCATTTATGCTGAAGACTCTCCATACATGGATTTGGATGGCCTGGAGCCTGGAGAAATCATCCCGGGTAGACCCTTTTTGGGACCTGCTATTGAGTGGCCGAAGGTCAGCAATATTGTTGTTAGACTGTTGTTAATATGCAAAATTATTCAGATTTTTAACAGACTGTATATCTTTGTGAATTATGTGATATTTAAAAAAAATTTTCATAAAAATGTTTATCTTGCCATAGTTTGTCCATTGTAGGTGAAACCCCCTTAACCTAAATGTCATAATTTTCACTTGAAGCTTAATTATATTAAATGATATAATTGAGGTGTTCAGAAATTATTTCTTATAAACGCTATCATTTTTGAAGGGGAATGTATATACATAAAATTGTTTTCTGTAAAAAAAAAAAAAAAAATTCAAAATCGAAAGGTTTGTGTGTGTTTTTTTAAAAATAGGATCGTGTTATCTTTCATCGGCTGGAGCACGTTTGCTACACTGTTGAGCATGGAGAATGGCCTTTCTCTCGTCGCCCTCCACCGTACATTCCTCCAACCCCGTTTGACTCGCGTTCTGGTACACCCGTGGGCACCTCTACTCCACGACCTGATAGCTCGCTGGCCGACTCAGAAGCAGGAGACTCCATGGAAGTGAACCAGGTGATTCTACCTGTCAGTGAACAGGAGAAAGACTTTGAAGTTCACCTCTCTGAGGTATGCCTCCCTCTTAATCTCATGTCAGCTCATTTTGCTGCCTGTTCACCTGCCTGCAGTGTTACTCCTGGTGGTCTGTGTTCATCTGCTATGGGCTGCTGTGCTGATGTCACCTGCACATACTGACTTAGTTACAGAGCTGCTCGCTTGTCTTCTGTCCAAGGGCTGTTTTGTCACGTGTCTGGAGCTTCATTGCAGTGATGATCATGTGGAAGACATTACTTCTTTTCTGTAAACCCTCCCTCACCACACCCTCCTTTTTTACATTTATCTCTCCTTTGGTGCTTTTTTACAATTTCTTTTATGCCTGCCGCCTCAGCATACCTCAGTTGACATGTCCATTGGCACACTTTTACTTTGTTTTCTGCCCACCAGTTATGCTCAGTATTGTTTCCAGCAATTAATACTCTCTGCCCATTTCCAGCAATTAATACTCTCTGCCCACCAGTTGTACCTGTTTCTAGCCATTAATATTTACTCTCTGCCCACCAGTTATACTCAGTGCGTTTCTAGTGCAGTGGTTTCTAGCCATTGATTAGAAAATATTTGAGATGTTCATCAAAGCAGGATGTGCTTGTGTGCTAGCAGATCACCCTGTGCGGATATAAGGGGGTGGGAATATGTACATAAGAATAGCAGTCACCTGTCACAAATTAAGAGACACCAATCATTTTATGTTCCTTGACCATTCCCTGTGTGTGTGGCATTGACAGGGGGCATATGGTTGAATACAACAGATCAAAAATAGCTGCAGGCTGACCCTACCTAATTGCCCTCCTGCTGTATTACTTTTCCTTTTGTTTTGTTCACCTGCCTTCATTTTTCTCACAACTGTTTTTCATGTTTGTCAAGCACTTCCTTTTTCAAGATGCCAACTTTATTGGGTTTTTTAAAGCCTATATAGTACATTGCTTTTGTGATGATTGAATCCATGGTGTGTAGTTAACTTTGCTCATTTGTTTTCCCACAAAGTGCTTTCAGTTTGTCTCATCTGCCCATGGTCTGTAATCAAGACACCTAGAAAAGCCACTCTTTGCAGTGGTAGAGTTTTGCTGACTTTTAGTCAGCATGTGTTTGTACAGTTCTCATTCTGTCTTGACCTTTATTTCTTACACACATATACGTGCACTTACGCAGATGCACTAGAAATGTGTCAGCTTCTTAAGGTATCTTACGTTTGGACATTTGATAGTCTCTTCTGCATAACAGTTTAATCTCTATTGCATCATGTTTTCAAATGGATGTAAATAATAATTACCAATAAAACTATGTTGAAAATTATTAGTTTAACATGCAAAGTTTAAAAGAAAACTGCATGACTTATTTAATAGTGCATGAGCACTTAACATTTACAGCTGAATATATGTAATCAACTGAAATGTGTAAAGAATTATCATTATGAGCATTTCATTTTGCTGAAACTTGCCTATAAGCTGAATGCGGTCATTGCATTAATGCAGTTTATATACGGCTATTTTTCTCTTGATATTACTATATAAAAAAAATTTTTTAAAAACCCTAAAAAATTCCTTGTTTATTTTTTTCCCATGAAATTTCTTAAAGCATAAAGGGTTAATTTTTATTGCAGTACAGATGTGACATATCAAGGCACCACATTAAGAAAATGCAACTTATATTGTCTGCAAGGCACCACATATTACAATTTATGTCGCATAAAATTTACCAACTTCAGCTAGGTTATTATGAAAGTGCAATGGCTTTCATGAAGTCAGAAAGAAGTTGCCTACTTTTAAGTACATTGTTATGCAACCCAGATTGTTGAATATAAAAGACTCGAAAACTATAAGCATAACTAATATTTTTGACTTTCCCATTCAAATTGTATCTGCTCAATTTTGTAAACTGCTGAAATCTAATAATTTGGCCCATGCAAGTCTTCATGAGTATATATTGGCAGTCTGAAAAGTGGATGAAAGACAATTTAGCTGTATTAAAATTGATTTATAAAAAGAAATATGGTGTCGTTCCATTTGAGATACAAAATGCTATTAATGGTAACTATATTTTTTAAATTTTAATCAGAACATCTGATGTATGAACATATCAGCAATGATTTAATTCAAGAAAGACACAAAGGTTGCTGTAGTTTGGGAAAAAATGACAGAAACAAATACAGAGTATAAAGTTGAAAGATGTTCATTTTTGCATTAGTGCAAAACAATAAATCCAGCCCATCTGCAAGAAAAGAGAAAAACAAATAGTGTGGGCAACTACAAACATAAAGTACATTCCTGATATCCAATCTAAATTGGCTACAATATAGAAATTAGGGCGAACTTTTTCCCTTAGCCTTTTAGGTGAAGGGATTAATTCCTGTATTCTATTTTGGGGATTCTCCTCCCTGACCTATATACCATTAGCTAAGAATTTGTTTTCTATAAGCATCCTCTATAGGATTTGTTGCTTAATCACAAAAATGGGCTATATTTTACCAAGTAATTTTGTTCTGTTTGTCAGAACGAGGGACTGAAGATGACTTTTCACAAGCGAGGCAGAGGAAGAGGGCGAAGATATGAAATAGATGCTGAAAAAAGTAAGAGTTATTTTGTGTTATAACATTCTTAGCTAGCTAAGCAACTGTGCCTTAATAGTGCATAGTGCCCGTGGTAAGGAGGTTTTAATTTCTATTTATATTATGTTCATTTCCACAAGCTACAAAGGTCTCTACTCACATAGTGATATGTGGTGAAGGAGATGAGTATCAGTTCACTGTGCATGTGATGTGAGTATAGGTGTAAAACTGGGGGGGGGGGGAGTAAGTTTGATAGGCACTCCAAGGTTATGTGGGTTTTTACAGAAATGTTCAGGGTTAAGGTTAACCCTGTTTAGGTTTAGTATGGTAGGAAATCTGTAGTTTCTTAAAGCAGTACAATATAACTTTATTGATCCCCAGGAGAGATTTAAGATAGTGCTCGTACTAGCAATGTTTAGAATGAATTATTGAAGTTTTGTTTCATTTGTGAAACTCTTCTTTTCTGCCACTTATTTTTACTATGTGAAGAAAAAAAATGTTTTCCTTAAGTGTCCAAAAGATCATGCTGTTTGAAAGTTGATGTAAAAAAAACATCTAAATAATAAAGGAGGCAGCTAGGAAGGTTTGTAGGCTATGTAACAATAATGGGAGCAAAGTCCAAGCTCTTCCCTACCATTATTATCACGGCATCGCCTCCTCACCTGAGCCACTGGCACCTTACCAGATGAGTTGATCTTTTCTGTCTGCCTGTGTTGCCCTCTCCTTTGTGCCATGCATCACAAATGATAAATAGGCAGCTGCTATTTTTCGTTCCCTGACTGTTTGGATCTTTCTACTAGTCTTCGGACTGTACCTCCTTTCAAAACTTTGAAATCTAGCTTCGCAACCGTTTTTGAAGGCCAAAAATGCCTGTGTATGTAGGGCTTGTTGCTGTATCATCCAAACATCTATTTTTGACTATTTAAAAAAACTATCTCATGCTGACTGTCCATGATTTAGCCCTTTATGCTGATTAAAAAAACATAATGTTGCAGTGGCTCGTGTACAGCAGCTATTAAATCAGAGCTCACAGGGGACACCATCCAGTGACAATGACAGTCAGTCAGAAGCCATAAACTTGTCTTCTGTGCAGACAACCCAGCAGTCTAGTCTAGCGGCTTCATCTGCTTCTTCCTCATTGGTAAGTCTTAGCACGGTTAGTAGTCTCATAAACATAACATTTTTTATTTTATTTATATTTTTATTTCATCCTTTTGGATATTTGGGTGCAACTTTCACCATTTTCCAGCTTTTACTGTCTGCAGGTTTTTAAAATCTTAAATACAAGCACATACTTTTTCCTGGACCTATTTTCTATATAAACATTTTTTCTGTTATGACTGCCTCCCCAGTGCAACTTACAAAATTAAGTATTGAAAAGTATTGAGTAATTTTTAAAAGACCAAACATTCTGGCTTCTGGGCAGACATTTCCCCTTCGTTATGACTTTCTGCAGAAATAATGTATAATAAATTCAGCATATATTGGAAGAGACTGCTTGCTGATTGGGTCGTGGGTTATTTCGATCCAAACCATATTGCTACAGTTATACCACCCACTTGGGTGGAATCAGTCCCACCATGACCATATTGTCCAACGTAAGTATATATTGCAACAACATTAAAACTATTAACATCAAATGTTACCAACAGAGCCATGTGGCAATATACATTCAATATACATGCATCATGGTTTTTTCCCCCCTTCTTAAAGCCTTTTGTTGTCAATTTGGAGGTTCATGTATGCAGACATTGAGCTAACACAGAAAAGATGTCACTGTTTGGGCATTTGTTTAGCATGGGTCAATTCGACTCAAAAGGTCCACATAGCAAGGGTGATATGGTTTGTGGTTGAAATGACTGGGAGCCATTCATTTTCGTTTTACCACTGCATATAAGTCAGTAGTTCTTCATTAACAAACTTTTTCAGAAGTCGTGTGTTTATGAAAATAAAATTCTTGTGACCAACTGCATTATTGCGATTTTTTTTTTGTTTGTTTGTTGTTTGTTTGTTTGTTTGTTTGTTTTGTTTTGTTTTGTTTTTGCTGCAAAAATCAGGATCAAAAATATGAATAGTGGATTTTAATAGAGCAAAAATATCTACTATTTACACATGTATTGATCAGTTGCTGGTGGGCTATTGCTATAAATCTTTAGGCATACAAGACAGTGGCAGAACAAGTAAACATGCAAAAACGATAAAGAAAAGCATTAGGATTGCCTTTTAGAGTTTGGGTTCAGTATTTAAATCAAAGAATTTAAATTTCTACTTGTTTGAAGTCATGGTTAATGGAATGAAAGAAGACTGTTTGATTTGCTGACTGCTTACTACTTAATTTTGGTGGGTTTTTTTCAAGTCTTCATAGGATTTTTGTGTGTGTGTGTGTGTCATTGTTACAGATGACTGAGTCTCCACTTAATGATGGTCATCTGAAAGAGGGAGAGAAGACAGCGAAGCAGAAGGTGGTAAGTGATGCAATGAGTGATTGGGTATGGAATTGCATTCTTGACAAAAGCTTTATTTATTGCTTTTGTTAGGTTACCTGTATTATGACCTCGCATCGTGTTGCTGGTTTAAGCTGGCTTATGACGTGTACTTGCAATGTTAAAGGCACAGAGTGTATTGAGTGTGTAATGGTGTATCACAACAACTTTGTCGCAGATGGATCCAGGCTTTATGTTACCTGAACGACGCAGGCGAGGTCGAAAACGTAAGGCTGAAAAACTTGCTGAATTAGCCATGGCTGAGGCTTTGGCAAAGAGAGAACAGGCACGCATCCTTGCTTGCCTAGATCCAGGTAAATATAGTAAATATCTCTACATTTTTCCACATTTTCTGCACTGACAAATTCAGCAGTGTTTGGGTAATTAATAACTTTTTTTTTTTGACAGAGGTTCCTGTATTTTGTTTATGCAGATGCAAATGGGTGTTGATCTTAGTAGATGCATAGTTTTATCGTGGTTGAAGTTTTGTAGTTGAAAATTAATTGCACAATCTAGAAAAGGTAGAGAAATTATAAGACAGCAATGAAGCATGTTAAAAATAGTGCTTAAAGTAAGAGTGGTCACTTTTAGGAATGTTGTGAAGAAAAATCAGTGTTTCTGTTTGCACATATTTTTAAAAAATGTATAGTTGCAGTGGCCTCGCTTTGAGAATTAGATCTTCTATCTAAGGAGCATTAACAAAAAAATTATCCTTCCAATCATGCATTTCATTTTTCTGCTCATTTTCGACCAAGTTTCTAACAAAGAATTTGCTTGTCATCATCCATATGTTTATTTTTGCATGATGCATGATGTGTGGCTATTAAAAGCTTCTCCATACAGGACTAGATGTTGCAGTCATCATCAATTGTACAAAAGAGTGTATTGTAAGTTTCGAAAATACAATTTGATATATCTTACTTCCTTTGGATTTACAAGAGAGCGCTATATGACAATGGAAAAACTGGAAATGGTTTCTTTCTCCTAACTTTGAACTTATTATAATATTGATTTATCTTTGTCATATTTAGTTTACTTTATGATTTCTTTTTAATACTTCAAATTTCACATATCTGGATATCAGAATCAAAGGTTTATGTCTCGGAGTGTTAAAGCTGAGGCGACATAACCTGCAAGTGAGTTTTAAGTAGTTGCTTTTGAATATATTAACTATATTTACATAGATTCATTATTTGACTGTGTGTTACAGACAGCCGTGTTCCTGTCATTAATGTGGAAGATGGCAGCATCTTGTCAGGCGATGAAGCACCACGTAAACGAGATTTAGAGCGTTGGCTGCGAGAGCACCCTGGGTTCATGATAAGCCCACAGCCAACATCATTTATGCCATTTCCTATGCCAGGCCATGTTCCTGATGAGCCACCTTCTCAACCACCAGAGATGCCAGCAGTAAGTGTGGTCTTTTTCTGCAGCTTGTTCAGTTCAAACAGCATCAAATTCCTGAAGCAGGACAGCCTTCAGAATCTGTTCTTATGGTAATGCAAGCTATACAAGCCCTACCAGCTTGAGGTAAAGGGTTCATTCACACGCATGGTATTGTATTTTGGTGGAGGACATTAATGCTGTCTTAGACCATATCAGGACAGTACTATGCAGGGTGTGTTGATCAGACCCTAGCAGGGTGGCTGTGTCGTCAGACCCCTAATCTTTATTTCTAACTTAAGCAGACTATCATACTACTTGGGCTTATAGTTGGGTAAGATGACACTTAAAGCTTAGAAAGTTTTGCTCTGCAAATATATTGCTGTGCCAGTAGCAGACATTTTGAGAGGTGAGAATGCTTACAGACGTCAGATGTAAAACACTTAGATACATGTTTGGCTACTATAAACGTTGCTGCATGTCAGACTTTATGCATTTTGCACAGGTGAAACTGAATCCATATTGCTTTGTATGCTTAAAATATTTTGGGGGGGGGGGGATTGCATGCATTCTAAATGACCATAAAATCGAATTTTGTGAAACGGCTTTTTATGAAAAAAATCTGCACAATGCACAATCCACGTAATTGTTGTAACCTTATTTGGCATTACTAGCATTAATCTGACAAAGATTGCTTGCAGTTTTTTTTTAAAATGTGTACCAAGTTATCCTATACTTAATTCACCAGAAATTCATTTTGTGCTTAGAATAAAACGCCTACAGGAGTGTTTGGGTTGGTCCACTTCTATGTCCATAAACCTTTGCAAACACAGACACAGTTTGTTGAGATATACACACAACATCATAACAGCAGGTCTGTTACAAAACAACAGATGTTCTGGTTTAAGGGACTGTTTTTATTTCCATACTTTTCTTTATTTATTTCTTTAGTTGTGAAAAGAAAGCTCAGTATGGAAACACGATTCCTTAGTGTGCAGCATGATTTTTATGAACATGCTTCCTACCCCAAGGCATTTGTGGGAGGATTTATTGTGTAAGGGCTTAAATGTGACACAGTGGCATCTACTGCAGTCCTACTGGCATAACAGCATTTCACATGGAAAAATGCAAAAACCAGTCAGAAACAAGCACACATTGGCCCCAGATTAAACCAGGACAGAATAGTCATTCAAGCAGCATTGTGGTTTAAGTTATTGTTGACCAGTGAGACAAGTGTTCCCAGATGTGGCACAGAAAATCCAGTGTGGATGGAATAATTTTGCCTTGTTAAAACATGTTTTGCTGGAACAAGAAAAAAGTGTTTCATTGTTTTTCAAGGTTTTCTTTCTCAACACTACTATATACATTTAAAACAAAATGTATATTTTCTAATATAATGAAATTTCATCGTAATTTCTAACACGACTAAATTTTATCAAAACATTCATGAAAGTGCTTTCAACAAATACTGATCACTTCCAGAATGTAAATGGTGCTGATACTGTTTGATTAGTCACCTTGTAAAAACTTCAATTTGTAACTTTGATGTTGTTGAGGGTGCTTAAATTAAATTGCATGAGTAGAAACAGACAGTGGTGAAAGGATTATTGTAAACAGTTGTCATCATGTTTGCTATACATGCTTTGCCTGTAAAAGATAAGCACATGCACAATGCCATAACCCTGAGGTCACCGATCTATTTTCTATTATCATTAAACATTTTTACAACTTCTGCTTTTAATTTAGCTGAGAATGTTTTACAAGGTAGTAATATAATTCTCATCTCTTCACTTTGATTAATGCATGGAGTTATGGGGCTTTTATAATTAGGTAGGTTTTAAGCTGTTCCCAGAATTACTGTCAGTATTTGGTAAGTGCTGTCTTTAGCACTGCAGATTTGAGGAACAAGCTGTGCTCAGGGTATATTCAGCAAATCCAACGTTAATGGCCTCCCTCCCCCCACCCCCTTGTATTGCTTATGCTGTCATTTTTGCATTTGCCAGCATGCATGCTTGTAGGTCAGTCTGGCCTTTCCCACAAACTGCTCAGAATCTAGAGATGATGCATGTACATATTTGTGTGGTTGTGCGTGTGTGCTTCTGCTTATGTATGCATACAGAGAGTGATGTTTACTGTATTTTCCCTCACCAAATCCATGGTGATGTAATTTGTAATTCTTTTGACCTTATTTGATATTTAAAAAAAAAAAGTTGGGGCCTAATGCCCAAATGAGAGTTTGTGGGAAGAGGTCAAGCACAACTGTTGTGATGTGTACAGTTGCTGTTGTGCACTCAGCCCTCTGCCTTGTGCAGTGGCCTTGTGATTGTTGCGCTTGTGCTATGTTTGCCTTGTCCCGCATTGCAGGAACAGTTAGTGCGACGCCGTGGGAGGCGCCCGAAGTTAGACCCTCGTACCTTGGATGCACAACGCCTGACGGGGGAGGAAAATGTCTCTGTGATTGAGAGGGGTTCTGGCCGAAAGGTGAGATGCGTCAGGGGATCCATTAGAGTTGGTGGGGGAGGGGTTGCATGTTGATTGGCTGCATCCACGCAGCAAGTTGTCTTATGTAGTACCTGTTAGCTTTGTACTGTACAGGTTGGTCAGCTCTTTACATAGCAGCAACTGGAGCAGAGAGACAGGCATGGGCTGGAGCAATAGCATGCTTATATGCTCCTGTGTGCTTTATTTATTGTTTATATTTTTGTTGATATTTGTTGGTTTGCTCTGGGCCTGGCTTTTATGAGCATTTGCTTTGTTCCTACCATTGTTGTTTATTTCAGACTAAGACTTTTGTTCTGCAAAAGCATGTGATGAACTTGGTTATCCAGACAGTGCCTTGTTTCTTTGGCAGTAAAAATGGCTGTGCTTCACCAGCAGGGTATTATCTTGCATGAGTGCAAATAGGTTTCTGTAGCTATTGTCAAACTGTTGCCTGCTTACCCTTAAAAAGTCTTGCAAAAAGTGGCACCATACTACACAGCAATCAGTATCATGGTTTTGAGAAATTGGTAAAAAGCATTTTAGAATATTTTAAAATAGCTATGATAGAAGAATAAATGGCTGATTATTTTTGCCTGCACCTAGCTCTACCTTTTAGTTTCTATCACTACCACACTGTCAGCCCAACATAGTCTTGAAGTCTCTTTTCTGTACAAGGCACCACCTGTAAGTTCTAACCTTGATAGTGTGGTACAAGGTAGTGCTACTGAAAAACAAAGGGGACATTTTGACAGTTTCCTTTCAATACTTCGTCTGCCTTTTTTTAACTGTCACACGTTCTTCAGCACATCTGCAACTGGAGATACCCACCTGTTAAATTTCGTCGACAGTTGTTTTTTTTTTTCATGTGGGGGCATTGAAAGTACGGTTTGTATTATCAGATAATGCAGACCTGTTCTGGCACAAGTAACATGCACTTTATAAAGAGAAAGTAAGGGACTCCTGTCTAACCTATATGGAGAGTTGGCAGAGGCTTCATGTGTTGCTCTCTGTCAGTCATGATTTGTTTTAAGTGATACAATTAAGCAGCTAATTTGCAAGTTTTAGAGAGTTTGCAAGCTGTTCACAATTATTGTTAAATTATCAAGGAAGAAGACCGAAGGCTGACTTTAAGAAATTGTAGTAGTAACTTATTCTTTGGCAGCAAAATCTAGTATCATATCCAGCCGACATTTTACATGATGCTTATAGATTATGCCTGTACCAATTTCCATAGATGCCAGACACGTAGTAACATTTTGACAGCATCTACTGCTCTGGAAAAGCCATATTGCATGAGAAAGTTGGTACCAGAGTGCAGTCTTGTGTATTTGGCCTTCATGCCTTTAGAAGCAGACTTTTAGTGGCTTTCTTACCGAAATATTATGATGTTGGGTGTTTTGGTGATTTGCGTACATAAAGCGACAGGCAGGTTGTTTTTTTGTTTTTTTACTCTGCTTTAGTGGGAAAACATGCTTTTTTAAAACTTTCAAAACCAAAAGTACATGAAAACAAGTCATTGGACTAAAGCTGCTGTTAGATTTCTTGATCTTGTATGAAGCTGGACTGGAGATGTTGGACTAAACAGCTGTTATAAAGATGGTATGAGAAACTGGAAACGTTAGCTAAGTGGGGGCTAAGTAGTACAGTGAGCAGCAGGAAGTGGACTTTTTGTTTCCCTGTCCTTTCATTCCCTTTAACAAATTGTGGAGTTTGAGAAAACTAGTGCAGATTAGTATTCCTGTTTTTACTGAAAACCATATTCATTATTTGATGGAAAATATTTCAGTTTTGATTATTGTTAAAATAACTTTTTATTATAATTTTAAGAAATAACTATATTATCTTTTGTTTAAATGTTTAGGCAAGAAAAGAGTAAAAAAAATTTGTGAAAGTGTTCTGAACATTTTGAGAAAACCTTCAAAGGTGGAGAAGTTATATTTGATATGATGCATTATGTCATGGGCGTGGTTTTTATAATCAGTGTGCTGAAATATCAAGGTATGTGTTTCAGATCACAGGAGCAAAAGCCCCACCTCTAAAGCACTTGAAAGAATGGTTGGAACAGAACCCAACATATGATGTGGATCCAAAGTGGGGAGAACTTATTCGTGCCAAAGTGAGTTGATCAGCTGTGTCCTTTTTAGCTGTGGTCTAAAAACATTTTCTTGATAAAAGTTGTCCACAAAGATATTAACTAATGTGACTTTGCTGTTATTAGGGACATCTCTCAATTCAGTTAACATTTGTACTCCTAGCTGTTTTTTTAGAAGATTGGCCAAACATTAACTTGGGTAATAGAGCTGGCTACTGCCTTTCGTTGTGGAGCAATTAAGTTCAGAATTTTACGTTTCAGGGATCATTGCCACACAGTATGAATGCAAGATTGCTTAAGCCCTCAGGACGTGGCCGCAAACCTCGCAGTGCTTCTGCAGTCCACTCATCCATGCTGGGGTCTGAATACCAGTTCGGTGCTGGAATGGCAGGCCTACCCGGAGCATTTGCAGGGTCAGGACTAATGGCAGCCGGATTTCCCAAGTTGCCCCTGGGCATGCCTTTTGCCAACATGTCAGGTTTAGGAATGACCAATCCCATTCTGGGCCTGCCCGGCTTTCCACTCTCTGGTTACCCCTTGCCAGGAGGTCTTGGGAAGAAGGAGAGTGAAGGTGAGAGTGGTGCAACAGACAACAGCAAAGACAAGGCCAGCAGCAGCAAGACTGGCTCAGAGGCTGGTGTCAGTCCCTCCACATCATCAGCACATCAGTCATTTCCTCTATATGTCAACCCTTTTCTCTACAGCCCCCTCTACAGTTTCCCTGTGGCTGGCTTTACAGGTCTGACGCCTCTCTCAACTCTCAATGGCCAGTCAGATGCTGCACTGGCATCTTCAGAAGAAAAGAAAATGGTGTCAAGGAAGGAGAAGTTCTCTGACAAGATTCGGGACATGCCGTGTAAGTCGGGAGAGAAGAGTCGTGATCTCTCTCGTGTGATTGATAAAATGCGGGGCTTATCACAAGTGAGTGAAAAGGCTCACAGTGCATCTAGATCTTTAGAGAAAGAGGCCTCTAAGCATGATGTGAGTGCACAGGACCTGTCTGTGAGGAGCTGTAAAGACACGCCCAGTCCTGCCCATGGTGAATCGCTGATCAGAAACTCACACAAAGCTGCAAGCAGCAGTGTCTTGGCAGCTGAGGAACAGGCAACAGACCTGTCCCTCAAACGTCAACCAGCTTCCTCTTCATCCTCTACACCAGTGATCAGCAACAAGTCAAAAAATAAAATCTTAAGCTCTCTCAAGTTGAATAAGATTGTTGACAGCCTTAAAGACAAAGTGCTCAAAATTGAGGGCAAGGTGAAGAAGAAAGAGGAAGAGGAGCCTGCTGTGCAAGATGCAATTACAGAATCTCTGCACGAACCAGATGTTGCCCAGGCCTTGCCAGAACAGCCCCCTTCTGACAGTTTAGATGAAATGCCAGGAGAAATGACACACAAGGCACAAGAAACTGATGGGACAGTTGAGGCTGCAGCATTTGAAAGGACACACAAAGTAGATGATGGGCCTGCAGTAGATGAACCTTCCGCTTTAGAGTCAAGCCCTGTTCAGGATGTTTGACACTTGAGAGATCAGGAGTGGACAGGTGAAGGACCAGGATAGCAGCCATGACATACAGTTGAACAGAGATGTTTTTAGTTGGGCCCTGATTAATAACCATCTTTAGAAGGAAGCAGCCTGCCTGAGGCCTTGTTTTATGGTAGACACACCTAACTGTCATTACTATAGTGACAGAGACCTTGTGACCTCCACCAAAACCACTCGATCATTCCAGACAAGCAACTGCCCTTGCAAGCAAGCCCACAGCCTGCACCAGCAGCCCTTGTCCAGCAGCACACTGATCACACTTCGTTCTGTTTGGAGTTCATGAAATGTCACGAGCAGGCTACTACAGTGGGCACACAGTATGTGGTCATGAGTAAAGCAGGCTACAGTAGCAGTGGGTGAAGGATGTTCTCCTGTGGCTTTCCATCTTCTAGGACTGTAAGATGGCCACATCTTTGCGTGCTGAGCTTTCTGTTATGTTGTGACTTGTTTGTTTGGGAAGGGGGTCTGTGCATATGTTTGCTGGAATGGGATATTTTGACAATGTGAATAGTGTTTAATAAATTTAAAATGCATTCCAGGCAAACTTTCCACTCCCGCCTTTTTTTTTTTTTTTTTTTCCAATGTGGAGCCATGGAGCCAGGCATTTGCAAATGGTTTGATGGTACAGTATTTGCTTGTGATCAGTGAGTTTTCAAAGTTGTGAGAAGCTTTCTTAAAACCCACATATCCAGCCTTTGTTCCAGACACAAGGTTTGGGGGTTTGGCTCAGGATCTGCAATGATCAGTTTATTCATTTTGCCTGCACGTCTTCCCTCAGATGTCAGCAATGTGTCCTGTAGACCAATTCCTGCTGCTGTTTGCTTGTGGTTATAATATGCAGACATCTAGAGGAGCCACGTATACCTCACTACCTACTGCTGGCAGTCGCTGCATTCCCTGCTCCAGACAACTATGCACTGCATACAGGGGCCAGTCAAGATCCCTTGGGGTACATGCAGGCATAGCGTGGCAGAATGTTCTGGAAAGACAGTAGTGAGCAGGACCAGGTAGCAGCCTCAGGCATGGGAAAGATGAGGTCAATGGTCTGGTGCAGCAAATCTTGCATGATGTGCTCCAGGAAAACCTTGTGACAACTGATGCTTCATGCCTTGTCACCCTCTGGAATACATTCTGTGTATCATCATGACAGTTTTAACGTATATTCTGAGAAAGCAACCTTCCAACATTGGCAAATCTAAGACACTAAAATGAATGTGTGTATGTATGATCCTTTTGCAGCATACTTTTCAATGCAAGAGAGAAATTGAGATAATTTCCACAGCCTTTCATTCTAGTTGAATACATTTTCCACACAGAACCCATCAGGGTATCATACAATTCCCTTTCCCATCACTTTTTTTTCTTCAGGTTTTTACCCCATTTGTTAAGTTAACCGTTGAAATGTTTTAATGGAACAAGGAAATCGATGATAATTGTGACCATGGGTTTTCTGTCACCATTTGTGTGATTACTCAATGCTTGCATTGTCAAATAATGTGCTGAATAAAAAGCCAGGTTTGGACAGTATATTGCAGTTACTGCAAGGGGTCTTGTGTTGCTTATCTTCACCCTTGCAATGTTTTGGACTGTACAAAAGAAATGTAAATCTCAGGGGCATTATTATTAATATACTATGTTGATAATGTCAATATATTTTGATCAGATTACCAGACTGCAGTTGCTGCGTGTGCTAGTGTTGGAGAATTATTTTGCTACCACAGCGGATGACATTTTGTCATGCCTCCAGCTCTTGCATGGAGAGTGTTGTCAGTCCAGTACCTCATTTCCTGGTCTTCATTTTGTATCACCATTGTGGATGTACACTGTCTTTTCTTTTTTTTCTTCGCAATCAGTCTTGCAGATGTGAGTATCTTACTGTCCCAGTCCTGACTCTCCACATCCTGTGTGAATTGTAATTGTATAAGATTGCTACACCAGAGTCAGACCACCCAAATGTTGGGTTTTGTCACTTTGTTGGTGTGTGCACATAACACAATCATGAGTATTGTTTGAAAGCTATTGTACAGAACAAGTTGGATTTTCAGGTTTTTCTTTTATTTGTAGCCACTACTCGTCTTACTCCTCTGGGTCACCTGCCTAGAGATTTCACTGGTTTGTATGAATGAGCATTGCATTGTGTGTGGTTTGACTTTGATGTGCTTGTTGAAGTTCTGCTATGTGTAAAATGCTTTGGGTTTTTCCCCTCCATAATTGCCACATAATATGTGTTTGTTAAATCTGTAATGGTTGTGCTTAGATTGTAAATGTTATGAGTACTTAAAAGCGCACATAAAAGAAAGCCAGTAGATGTTTAGTTTTTCACTCATTTGATGATAGCTGGACATTTTGGAAATTTTGCTTTTTCTTCTTTTGAAAAATAGGGTTGGGTGTTGCTGTAGCACCTGTTTTTCATGTCAACTTTTTTTTGGGGGGGTGTGTGTGTGCGCATTGCTTATAGACTTGAATAAATTGGGTGGGTTTCTTTGGGAGGAGCCACTGATGCATTAGACTTGTTAGACATTACAATTCATGCTGGTGGATTAGGTGTGAATGATGACCAGCATCTGTGATTTATGACAAGTCATGAGCAGGTCTCAGTAATTTATTTTACCCTTGTCCATAGCTACCTCCAATACAATCCAGCTAATGCAACCTTGCAGTCCAACTCAGTGATTGAAGCATTTTATTCTTGGAAACCATGGAGTCATAATGTTAATAAAAAGCCATCTTTCATCCAGTAACATATATTTTCACCCATGTATCCTTGGTTTCAAAATACTTGTCTTCAGTATGATACAGATGACCATCAAATGTTTAGAGTCTTTCCAAGTTATAGCAATAAATCATATATTCCACGCAGATTGTATCTGCCATTGTATATTCTCATAAATTCTGAGCTGTTCTTACATAGCTATTCAATCAGATTTGCTTTCACACCAATATGGTCTTGAATGGCAGTAACTATCGACTACACTGTCATTGTTATATTGCTTGATGTGCCTGTTGGTGTATTTTGAGGGTTTTCCTCCCGCTTCTTTAATTACAAGAAAATCATGTGTAATAAGGTTTTAAGTAGTCTGTATAATTTACAAAAGCAAAACAAAAAACTATCATGAGCCAATGGTTTTTAATTTTTAAAATTCTGGTCAGCAGTCAAAGGGAAGTCAGTGTTGGGTTTACCAAGTTTATTCCATTTCAATGTCACATTTGTTTGGTTTTTTTTTTTTTTGTTTGTTTTTTGGCTCCAGTCAGGCACAGTCTACAGGACAGAACTTGAACCATGTGATGTCATGTCCAGTGTCTCGAGTAATTTTAATTATACTAATTCATTTCTCTAATTTATTTGTGCAGTATCTAGCTCTCCCTTCCTAACTCCTACTACACCCCCCCCCCCCAATGCTGTTACGACAATTCCAAGTGTGGCACTCAGGGCTGTAGAAGATGTAATAAATGTCATATACCAATGTGCTAGATGGGATTATCAGTATTGTCACCTGGTTGTCTGAATTACAAGTGCTTCTGTGACCTTGAGCGGGAGTGTGCGCAAGCTGGCTGGGTGTTACAGTGAAGTTTCTGACATGAGCAAACGTATTCAGTGAATGAGTGGTTTAAATTATTTCATGGCAGGATAGTAAGACCAAACTAAGTTTTTGAATTTCAACCATTTTTTTTTTTCCTCAGTTAAGATTTCATTTTGCTGTATCTGGCCTGTTGGGCAAAAGCATGTGTGTCATTTGTGGCTATATTTATTGAGGGAAAACATTTGTATGTCTGGTTTATTTTTAAATAAAAATGTGGCATAGGTGTCAAACTTACATTTTGTGTAGCATGTTATGTGAATGTGTCCATGCATTTGTGGTGAACATGTACCCCAAGATACTAACTGTCCTCTAAAAAACTTCTGCCCACAGTTGTTTCTGTGGACAAGGCTTTTTCTTTGGCATCTTCAGAGTGGTGGTCTTCTGTTACCTGGTATTAGCTGCAAGTTTCCTCCAGTCACCCTGTGGATGATTGGATTAGGTGAATAATAAGATTTAAGTAGAAGGCACTAGCTTAATCTTCCACTCAAAACTCTGACATGCTATATTTTGCCGAAGTCTGTTCTTTCCCTGTTCCCATTAAGTTACTCAACATTCAGCTACTGATCTTGTCATGCAACTCCTGACCACAAAATCAACATTTAGAAACATGCAACTGCTTCACAACTGTACCATTTCTCTATCATCACAAATGCCATACATTTCTAAACAATACTGCCCGCATTAACAGTAACAAGTTGATTTTAGGGAACCTGGTAAGTTCAAAAGTTGTAATTCATGTTAACACTGGTTTGCACTCTAATATATTATGTCATCAGCTGATATTGCCAGAGTATCAGGCTTGTAAATGTACAGCTAATCTCACTCTGGTTTCAGCTTAGATTTTAGGAAAATTCACTTCATTAAAGGAAAATTGTTTTCAATAAACGTGTGCTTCAACTTTTACCATGAACAGCAGAACATGACTATATTATCCATTTAAGGCAAAGATAGCAGGATTCGTTCAAAGATTTGTGTCACTTAACTGTTAAGATTACAAAACCAAGGTTGCAACTTGCATTCAAAGTTTTCAATACTGGAAACTCATGTTTCCATAGTCCAATATAAGGAGAATCTTTAATGGGGTTTATTTATGCTTAAATGATTCAATATAAAGGCACTTTAAAGGGCTGGAATACCTCATATCTACCTCTTAAAATTTGTATTTGCTCAGGGGCTGTTTCCAAAATTGATAGTAATTAGCTTCATAATACCCTAATGATTGACAATGTTTTCTGACATTTTTTCATATCATATTAAAGTTTGCTTTTCCAAAACTGTTCAGAAACATGAAGAATTAACCTAGTCATTTAATTAAGTTCTTAAGCATTATAAAAACAATGTGATCTCTTCCATCTTTACAAAAGTTTAATAAGTACTAATAACAGCTTAGAAAATAATATGGTGCCCAAAAAAGTCAAAACACAGGAAAACAATTTCTTTAATGTTATAGCTAACAACGAAAAGCTAAAATACACAAAAACATTTTCATCCACTAAACATGTAATCATAAAAATGAAAAGATATATACAGAAAATAAGAAATGTAAGAAAATCATGTGCAAAAACATTTGACTACTGAAACAATGTTATGGAAGAATAAATGCAATGATCCAATGTAGGAATATTTTTGGAAACAAAAACCTAAGCACATATTCTAGGCTTAGACCAGATTTATCTCATTTTAAAACGAAACACTTTCGCATTCTTTGCAGAATGGACAAATGAGTTTGTACTCACGTAAACTAGTTTTTATTTTTTTTTTTTTTAAACTCACAAGTGAAAGGAGAAACCTTTTCTGCGTTCTGCAACACAGTCATGTCTGCAGCAGCTACTCACTGCACACACAGGCATCATCAAGTGCCACACACCACAGTAAGATGAAGAAAATGCCCCACAAGTGGTGAAGGAAGACTCAGCAGCAGCCTTACAAGCGGCTGTTTACATGCTACAAACAACTGTCAGATGCTGGACGTAGCGAGGACAGCTGTGGCGAGATGGCGGCGCCGTCACTTCCGGCTGCTTGTCTCCATCTTGTCCACACGCCATGCACGTCCCTCACTGCGTCAACGCTTGTACAGGGTCACTGACGCCTGGAAAACACTTTCCACACTGGGCAGCAAGATAAAAGTTGGTGAACTATACTTTACATCGATTCATATCATATCATAAGAAGGCGAGGCATGCTAGAGTGTTCTGTGCGTGTGTGTGCGTCATTAACGTCGGTTGATGTCGAGCAGACGACCTCCACCACCCAGCAGAACTGGCCGTGAAAACAGTTGGCTGCAAAAAGGAGGCTTAGAACCTCACTTTCTGTGCTTTTATCTCGTTCTTTTTGCTGTGTAAGGAGATCTCTCAAGTTGCAGCTCTTTCCGATCTAGTGAAACTTGCAATCAGACTCATTAATTGGTGGCCAACCATGTCTCTCTGGTAACATCATCTTTATCTTGTAGATAATTTAATTTTAAAAAGCTTCAATCGTGAAACACTTTGTTTTCCACTGTCTACACTCTATACAAACTTGAAGGGTCAGTAAAAATTCTGAACGATACAACAGCTGTATATCTGTGGTACAGTATCATCAAATATATATAGATATTATTGTATTAATAATTTACATTAGACAACAGCGATTAGAGCTTCTTTTGAATTCAGTTTAGGCCTGGAATCCTTTCACTGTTGTGTGTGTATAATTGTGATAATCCTCACTGGTATTATGTAAGTTAAGTATCAACATTTTCAGGTGAAAATAGTTCGACATCTAAGCCTAAACTTATCATTATTTAAATACTTGTAGAACATCATTCATGGCTTTAAATACAGACTATTTCTGCACCTCACAATGTTTCTGCCAGGTTTTTTTTTTTTGGTCAGTTTCTAGTATTGTTTGATTTAAAACACACACACACATCATTCAAAAACAGTGACCTCATATAGCTACCTGCAAAGACTATGAATGCAAGAGAATCAAAACGTACGTTGATGAAGCCTTAAAAGGTGAACACTTTTGTTACAGAAAGCATGATGGAGCTTCTGCGGAGGTTGCACAAGGCAGTGAAGGAGGGTGACAAAGCTGGCGTGGAGAGGGCTGTAGCATCGGGGGCAGACATGGACATTGTCTGGGGCATGGAGGGTACAGCCTTATGTAATGCTATTTCTTCAGGTTGTCTTGACATGATCCTTTTGCTGATGGAGCTAGGATGTGACATCAATGCCCCAGACTTTGATGGAGGTTCTCCCCTGTCACTGGCTATACGGAAACACCAGGTGGACGCGTGTTTCATTCTCCTCTCAAACCCTTTGTGTGATGTGAACCAGCTCGACCCTGTGAGTAAATGCTCACCACTATGTTTAGCAGTAGTGGAGAATATCACCCCTGTGGTGGAAGCACTGGTGCAGGACTCACGCTGCAGGTATGTGGAGGATCTGGACCCATCCCTACACCTTTCCCTGCAGTACAAGCATTACGCAATCACCAGTGTGCTATCTCGTTGTGATGCGTTGCGTATGCTCCGTAATGCAGCTGGTCTTGCACCAGTTCATATAGTAGCCCAGTTGGGTGACTTGGAGGCCTTTGAGCTTTTGTATCCATCTGACTGTAGGAGAGACGAGATTTACCACCAAACAGGTGAACATGGAGAGGAGCATACAGTGTATGGAGGCACTGCTAGTGCAAGTTTACTCAGCAAAGAACTTAATCAGCGATGCACGCTGACAGGAAACACCGCTCTTCATCTGGCTGTGCGAGGAGTTCATGTCAACATTGTAGAAAGTCTTTTGAGACTGGGTGCTGATGCAAACCTGCAGAACAATGCTGGCCAGACAGCTTTGCTGTTAGCTTGTGCTCAGGGCCACAGAGATCTGGCTCTCATGCTTTTACAAGCTGGAGCTTCCCCGAACTTAACAGGGTTTTTGCGGGTTCAGCAACGCACTTTGTTATTAAGTCATTCCCGTGAAAGTACTTTAACTCCACTCCATGTTGCTGCTGCATCAGGTGATCAGCCACTAGTGGCCATGCTATGTGAATATGGAGCAGATGTCAACGCATGTGATGAACGTGGACGATCGCCTCTTTATCTTGCTCTCATCAACTCATCAAGTGAAGTGGCGCTATATTTGGTAAAGTCTGCAAAGAGCACATTAAAGACACACATCAGTCAAATGTTGCGGGGCAACACGCTTTTGCATGCGCGTGTCATTGTTTCTCACACACCACAGAACTTGCAGAGCAACTTATTGAGCTTGGCTGCAGTGTCAATGCCCCAAACAGCATGGGAAATCTCCCTCTGCATGATGCCATTTCACTTGAAAACATAGACATGGTTGCAGCTCTACTGAGCAAGGGGGCCAGTCCTTCCTGCAGAGGTGCTGATGGTTGTCTTCCCCTGCGCATGGCTGCTATGACTGGAAGAATAGACATTGCACGCCTTCTTCTCAGTGCAGGAGCCAGTCTTGAAGGCAGGGAGGTGAGTTCTTGCTTAAAAACTGGGAGATCTGATTTTGATTTTTAGTCTGTCCAGTTTCTCCCATTTGTTGCTATGTGGTTTACAGAGATGGGTTCTTTCTCGCAGTGCTGTTTTAGGTATGAAGTGAAGTTTGTATCAGTAGAATGGCTTGTGACACAGTCCTTGATAGCTTGATTTCCATGGTATGACTTATGGAGGATTGTTTTATACATGCACACACACACACAAAGAGAGCTTTATCATACCACTAAAATAATTTTCCACAAAATATCTTCCTAAATTTTCTTTCTATGTAAAAGGCAAAATCAGCCTAAATCTGCTGTCTCTTTTGTTTAAGGTTGGTTGTGTTTTACGCCATGCCAATGACTACACTTTTTTCTTTCTCCTTCTCCAGGGCCTTGAACAGTTGGCACAGGAGGAGAGGGAGGATGAGCAGTCTCCCCTGAAGGAGGCATTAGAGTCATGCATGGTTGATTTTGCACGCTTTTTGGTAGAAGCAGGTTGTGACCTGTCTTCACAAAGCTACCTTTTCAACTGCAAAAGTAAGTAAATGAATGAAGTGATGGCATTCTGTCTAAACTGTGCAGTTAGGACATTCTGTCTTACTCAGCTAGATGAGTTTGGGAATACAGGAATATTAGTTGTTGCAGACCTGTGCTACATGAGTGTGTTAGCTTGTTGTGGGTAAGAAAAGTTATCTGCGATCTTTTCAACATGTGTCAATTCAGTCTCTCAGTATTCTGCTGTACATTGGTAAATTAGTTTGACCTGTATGACTTGGGCTCATGAGGCATTTTGTGATCCATTATTAGAAAGCTTCTTTCAGCACTATAGTCTTGTACTTGTCACCAAACTGTTTAAAATAAACTTTTCTATAAGAGATAATCATAAATTTCCAATGCAGAGGAAAATATCGAGAAAATAAGATTACTGCATTTGTTATTATCATTCACGAGTGAAATTAAATGTGGGAGAGCCAAGAGCCCATAATTTTTGCTCTTATCTTCAGCTTGTTCTAAAGAATCAAGGGTTTTGGACATCTCCGACGACAGCAGTGAAGATGAGACTGAAGAAGGAAACGATGACGCGCCAGACATTGTGCAAGAAGATCCTGATTTAGTTGCTTGGCTGCAAATGCATGCATGGAATCCTAAGACCTTAATGCAGTTGTGTCTTGATGCTGTGCGCTTTCTGTTTCGCACTGGTGGTCGACAGTTCTCACAAATGACAGCACTGCCATTGCCAGAAAAAATTATAGCAAAGTTATTTTATAAAACAGATTGAAATCAGCGTGCTGTGTATTAATTTTAGTTTGATTTTATTTGCTTCGACATCAACTTATTTAGAAAGCTTGTTGTTCTATTTTCAAAATATTTCAGTACATACTGTTGCAGATTTCTTATGTGTAATATGTGCTTCCATTGAAGTTTAGATTCCTTAAAATTTGAATTATAAAGTGTAAATTACTGGTTTCCAGTGACTGCTGTTTTTCACAACAACAAAGTTCATAATCTTTACACAACGCATAGAATGTTGATGATTGCAAAGGCACCATTTTGTTGGTCATTTTTCGTTTTCTGAAGCACCATTAATTAACATAGCAATAGAAATTTTTGGGATAGACACAGTCTGCATCAGGGTTACAAATAATACTGTAAAGCCTTGTTGCTTGACAAGATTGATTGTTGATGTGGTAGGCTGGACAAACTACAATATGCACAAAATTGTTATATGTTGATATGATAGGCTGACCAAACAATATATGCAAACACTGGAATTAATTACATTGTGCATTTCTAGCTTTAGCTTCAACACTGACAGTCTCTGCCAGCCCTATTGTTAGTGGGATTAGATGTATCATAGCAATGTAAAATCTTTATCTTGTCCTTTAAAGGACCGAAACAAGGATGAATCCTTGTAGAATATTATTCTGAAGTAGCTGTGGCAGTTCACAGTTAGATGTCATTTTTTTCTACCTTTACTGGTTTTTTAAGACACCTAGAGCTAAAAAAATCACAACTAGCCCATTGTATAGAATACACACATCCACACACATCAAGAACAACAAACTCTATTGCATTTAGTGTTTTGGATTTTACTGCCACACATTAACACAAAACCTATGATTGAACACAATTAACAGGCACGGCATATTCCTGCACTTTATCTTGCACATTTTCACTTGAGCGGAACTTGAGAATAACCACACAGTAACACAGAGTTTCATTTCAAACAGCAACAATGGAGAAACCAGTAAGTTAACTGACACCAAACAGACCAATTTCACAGACAAGTATCAAAGTTCTACATTCTTTGGTTATTTGGTAGTGTGTAACATCATGGCTCGTGTTCCACTCAGCTATGGCACATCGGCTATGTGTTATTTGGTAGTGTTTAGTGTGTGTAGTATCATCGCTAGTGTTCCACTCAGCTATGGCTTGAGATAGAATCTTGTCTTTACTGTAGGGTTAGTGGCCACCTGCTCTTTGTGTTCTTTGTATTAAGAATCAGGGAAGTGGGAGTGGGGCTAAGACTGGGTACCCTTCTCTCGTCACACCTAACACCTTTAGTGTGACTGGCAATCGCTTATGTTGGCTTTATTGAGGTCCACTGGCCATCATCTAGTGAAGAAGTAAGTCAATCTCATCTTTTGACAATGATGTCATAAAGAGCCCTTGTCAATGCTCGATAAGGTGCAGGTTACATTGGTGGTTGGAGGAAGTATACAAGTAACCTGTGGGCCTGCTGGTGGATGGACTCAATCTAAGTAGAGTGGACAATGCAGACAGAATGGATTTCATCCTAATCACTGGATTTAATCTAGCCAAGTGGGGAGGAGCTCACCAAAGATGAGCATCTGTTGTAGTGATATTTGGTACAACCATCGACCTGCCAACACTAGATGGCACACAGTCACTGCTGGACAGATAACAGAACCTTTACAGAGTAGGAACGAGTGCAGATAACTTAACTGACCCTGTTAGTTTGTTTATTGAGCAACAGTTAGTGTGCTGGCCGTACACATTGTTTCACCCAGCAGCTGGCACAAATGAGCCATGCAGTTAAATCACAATACTATAATTTTATCAGTATATGAATCAAAAAAGATGACACAAAATATCACAGCCAGACCAAGTGCTACAAAGTTCACAATGAAATGGTTTAGACGTAGATTGTCAGTAGAGGTAACAGTCAAACCCCTGATCATATTATTTCCACAATTACTCTGTGACCAGGCTGCCAATAAGTTACTAGAATCAAATGCAAAAAAAATCTAAACACAGATAAAAACATACGAGTGTATGTTAAGGCAGTTTCTGGCAACATGCATGCCAGTGGTATTAATATGCATGCCACAGCTTGTAACACTGGGCACCTGACAGGCACTGGCTCTGACTCATTCCTAAACACAACAGTCTGAAGATGTACGGGACAGGACTGTGGCCACCAGAAACACCTTTGTCATAATGAGTAAAGAACTGTGAAACTGGAATCGTGGAGCTCCAACATGCCACCAGAACATCAGCATGTTTCGAACCAGCTACACAGTCCACACAACATCCAAGACTGCACATTACCAACATCCACAGAATGTAAACTTACGTTAACCTCATTGAATGGAGGGTACACTCCAAAACACTTGGATCTACATCAGAAGGAAATATTTCTATAATTTGCAGATTTTATACTTGGGGCACAACTTCACAGGTACAAAACAATTTCACTGAACGTTGTTTATGGACAAATAACTCGCATTTTTAAAGCAAAATGTTATTAGTGTGAAAGTGGCTTAAACATTTGATGTGGGTGTAGATAATTTGTACTTCCAAGATGACGACAAAAATGTTTCAAAGGTCTGCCAAATGACTGATGTGAAGTCAGCGCAAGATATTATTTCCTAAATCAGAATAGTTTTCATCCCTTGTCCAGACACAAGCAAACACATCTCCACACTGCAAAAGGTCAAAATCTCTGACATACCTGGACATGCCTGTGGTGGATGCAAGAGCTAAAAACGTGTCAGGTGTGTCAATGGCTACAGCTGTGAACTTCAATACTTGTTGAACGTCTGTACTTCTTTGAATATATTGACATCTCGAAAACAGAACACGGAGCGGGTGGAGGACTTTGTTCATGTGTTCTGACGATGAGCTCATTGAGAAAAAAATTACAGGGTAGATTGTACGTGCGTGTGTATGAAGCGTGTAAGGGGTTTATGCCGTGTGGGTAGGGTGACGGTGCAAACGTTGACGAAGTCTTGAAGTGGGTTGGACCGACTGGCTCTGAAAGATTGCTCTAGTCCGAGGTGTTAAAGGTCTGGACTATAGAGGATTGCTCTAGTCCCAGGTGTTAAAGGTCTCGAGGCTGGGGTACACATTTCTCTGGCAGTGACTTCTCCTTTCTCAAGACACGTGACTACAAGCAGCATGAGCACAGAAAGATGGCAGCACTCAGTCTAGATACGTATCTACTGTCAAGGCCTCAGCCTTTGGGATCATCTGATAAGTGACCTCTCCGTGTAGAAACGTGAGGTCACGAGGTTCACCGTGTGTGCGTGGTTGTGTTTGTAAGCACGTATCTCGAGAACGAGAGGGGAGGGTGTGGTGGTGGGGGGGGGGGGACGCACCCAGATTTCGGAAAAACAGTCTTGCACCGAGCTTTGTCGTCATTAGAAAAAATACACTCCACCGGATCTTTAACAACGGACAGGTGGTCCCCACCCACATCCCCAGTCTTGTGAGTTGTGTCTGGCCACCTGCTCTCTCTCTTGCAGTGAAATACCTTGTTGACGTCACATCCGCTCCCACAAAGAAATTCTAGACTTCCTGCCTACTGTTTGCAAGTTTTCCAAGAGCTGTTGAGTACAGGGAGTTATGCCTGGACAAATAACTGGTAGACTTCCTAGAGCACGTCACTCCTGGGTAGAGACTTGTATGACCTGCACTGAGCCTGGTGTGGGGTCAACTGTGGCTAAGGACTTGAAGTGTCTGACTGCCAAACGTGAAGCCCTGACACCTTTACGTTGGTCTAGCTAAACTACTCTCTCACACACACACGTTGTCTTTACTCGTCACATGGCTACTTTTCTCACTGACATGTGTCACTGCACTGACTATGCATCACGTGGCTACTTTTCTCACTGACACACACACACTTGTCACTCATACGTACGTCACTGCACTGACTATACGTCACGTGGTTACTTTTCTCACTGTCACTCGGCAAATCTGCAAGTGCTTTCACATCCGTAACTCCACCTCCAACACCCTGACTGGACGCTGCTGTGACATTCTATCCTTCACATACCTTTCGCCACGTCATCGAGCATCGGACAGCACTTTCTGTCTCTTCATTACCCTTCCGTCTGTCTCACCAAGAGCTGGTGCTGCTTGAGCATCAGGGGACAGTCGAGGTCATGACGTCATCGTATGACCTGGTCACGTGATGTGTCAGTAATGTACTTTAAGTATGAGTGAGTGTGTGTTGTAGAAGTGAGTCAGTGAGTTACATGCGAATGTGGATGTGTGGTTGTTGATGATCTATGACTTCTGTCAAGCGCTCTGAGCAAATCTTTGGAAAGGCGCTATAATTATCAATTGTTGTTGTTGTTGTTAAGTCAGGTAGACACACCTGGTGGGACTAGCATGTTATCTGTTGGCCTGTAAAGTCCAAGTCAGTTTACAGTTACACGAGCCCGTCCAGCTTGCGATGCACATGTATCCCCGAGGCAGCTTCAGCTCCACTTCACAGTTCATGGAGAATCTGTGAGCGAGCATTGTTGTTATGATCCAATCACATCAGTGACCCTCTCATGACCCTCTTACTTCTGCCGGCAACAGGCTTTGCTCTCACGTCCTTACTTCTGCCAGCAAATAGACGACTCGAGCCCCAGTAGACCTTCTCTCATGTCTGCCTCTGTCTGCAGCAGACACACTGACGGTGACTGGACGTCTTCAGACGACTGACAGCCGCGCAATTCAAGGCAGCTTGTTTGTGGAGCCTTGTCGTCCCACTTGCTTTCTCGACAAACATTCGTTCGAAGATGGCGCAGCCACTGTCTGACAGCGTGGTGAGGTCAGCGTGGTGAGTCGTGGGCGTCTCCTGCAGCGCGTCCTGGGGGTCGGAGCACGTGCTGTCAGTCGATGTCACGCTGTCACCTGACTCAGTCAGCAACTCGTGCCGGCAACCGTCTCGTCTCTCGGTCACGTCACCGCTGGGGCCGAGCGGCGGGGGGATGGACTCAAACACAGTGGGGACACTGCTGGTGATGGTGGTGCCCCGTCTGGCGGCGATGGGGGCGCGGTCGCTGCTCTTGTTGAACCTCGCGTCCCGACGATCCGAGATCGTCTGCGTGCGAACCCCACCAGGACGGAAACCACCGGACAACAGCATCTCGCTGGTCGAGCCGGCACCGAATACGTTGGAAACCAACATTTCGTTGGTCGAGCCGGCCACGTCGCTGGTGAAGGAACCCCCGACCTCCAGCGCTGAGGTCCGCTGCAAGGGGATCTGACCGTAGCTGCACGTGCATCGCTTGGTCTCGCTAGGGGGCGCGCCTCGCATGACGCGGAAGAGAGTGTAGAGGCGCGGCAGGAAGAGGCAGGCCAGGTGCACGGAGCTGTTCAGCAGCAACGCCAGGGCCAGCACCACCACCTTGTGGGCGGCCAAAGCCGCCGTGAAGTAGGCGGGGACGAAGGTGAGCCACACGAGCAGAGTGGTGTCCACGCAGAAGGCGATGTAGCGGGACTCGTTGTAGTTGTCCGGCAGGCGGCGCGTCTTGAAGGCCAGCACGGTGCACACCAGCACCAGCAGCACGTTGTAGCACAGCGCCGCCACCACGCCCCCTAGCGGCAGGCGGCAAAGGCGCTCCACGTAGCGCTCCGTCAGCACCGGCTGCCGCAGCTCCGCGCTGGGGGGCTCCATCACCGTGGACACGCTGACAATCATCACCTGCAACACGAGGTCAGAGGTCACGCCCTTGTCAGCCGTGGTGGTCAACGGTCAGACCACTCTGTAGCTGTCAGGTCACGCTGGGGTCAACCGTCAACAGTCGGACCACTCTGTAGTCAGTGACTGTCAGGTCACACGGAGGCTGTCAAGTGTAGGTCTAACTGTCAGCAAGACCAGATTGTGTTACGAGGACTTCAGTGTGTTACGAGGGGACCATACACACGACAGGGAGATAACCATACACAGAGTCGCATGACAAGGGAGATAACCGCAGAAAGACGAAAAAAGTCCGAGCGGTCGGCCTCACGCGATTGGTGGAGACACAGATGGCTTCCCTGACAACCACCAGCGCCCTCCCCCCAACAACTGCTGGCCTTTGCCCCCGCCCTCACCTGCCGTGCGTCACGTACACAGGGTGAAGGTCGCTGGGTGTACAGACGGGTAGCTGTGCAGCTTCCTGCTTGACGACTGATGGCAGATGCCGACAGTTGCTTTAACCCGACCTTCAAACTGACGATGTGATAGGCGTTGCCTAGTGACTGTATCTGATGTCAGGGAATCGGAAACAACGCTCTCTCTCTCTGGTGTGTGTGTCTGTGATGTGTGTGTGTGATGTGTGTGTGAGTGTGTGATGTGGTGTGTGTATGTGATGTGTGGTGTGTGTGTGATGTGTGTGTGTCTGTGGTGTGTGTGTGTGTGATGTGTTGTGTTCCGCCGACAATTCTGCAAGGACATCGATGTAAGTATTTTCGTGATGCTCATTAACAAACTCTAAGTGATCTGCTGTTGCTTGCATGGCGCACAGCTGTAGGAGCCAATGCTTGACAGAGGGCAGCAGCTGTTGAAGACAGGAATTACTTGACACTTTCTGTCTAGAGGGCGTGCGAGTGCTACAAGTGCTGGTGATGCTGCACGTGAGATACGCCGCCCGCTGCCCAGACTTGACCTCCAGCCGTCACGCACGTGCACTCACAGACAGACAGCCTCCCTCAGGTGTATACCTCAGTGTATGTGTGCGTGTACGTGTGTCAGGCAGACAGACCATCCCTGCCTCTCTGCACACACACACATTTGAAAGGGAAGGTGGAGAGGAGAGAATCAGTTCGCGGACTGTGTACAGGCAGCACGTCACTAAGTACAGCGCAGTGTACATACAGCACGTCACTAAGTACAGCGCAGTGTACAGACAACACGTCACCAAGTACAGCGCAGTGTACAGGCAGCACGTCACTAAGTACAGCGCAGTGTACATACAGCACGTCACTAAGTACAGCGCAGTGTACAGACAACACGTCACCAAGTACAGCGCAGTGTACAGACAACACGTCACTAAGTACAGCGCAGTGTACAGGCAGCACGTCACTAAGTACAGCGCAGTGTACAGACAGCATGTCACTAAGTACAGGCGCAGTATACAGACAGCACGTCACTAAGTACAGCGCAGTGTACAGACATTGTGCGCACTGTACAGGTCTCTTCCATCTGTTGATATGTACATAGGGATAATATACATGTAAACTGTGTAGCTGTGCCGTCGACACTGTGTACACGGTATGTACCTGCTGTATATACCTACTGTCGAGACGTGCTGTACAGTTGTTTTTATACGTTTCATATGTTTGTTGATCCTCCCATCAAGCCACCATTACTACACAAACAAGTTTCCCTCATTTTTAAACTCAATCCCCACTCCGCACCCTAACGCACCCTTCCTAGCCACCCTTCTGTGTCCACCCTACACCGCTGCTCGTTATCATCTTCACCTTGCTGTGCGTCACCCGATGTACGTCACGCTCCCCGCTTTGCGTCACCTTCGACGGCCTCCATCACGTCACTTGACCTTCACCCCGCTTCTGCTCTCCCTTTCCATTTTTGGCCTCGTTTTTCTGTGAGCGATTGTTACTGTCGGCACCGTCTGCACCTGCAGTGCGTGTCCCGCCGGCGTCTGGCGCAGTTCTGGGTGAGTAACATGACTCCCACCCCACCCCTCACACACCCCACCCTGCCTTGTACTGGCGTCTTGCTTGTGACGGTAGGACTCCCGCAGTGTGACGTCACAAGGAATGGTGACACGTGACACGGGCTGTTCGCCGGGTTCCGGTATAACTTGGAGCTTATTTTTGGCTCGTGTAATTGTGTTTGTCTTTATTGTTTATCGTGACGTAGATATACTTCTCATTATTTATCACACCTTCACACAATGTCGTGCCTGGTTACAGTTCTCAAAGCTAAGTCGCTTGTCATTCTCTCTCTCCGCCGCCCCTTGACCTAACATTGGGCGACAGGGCGACCTGTTATTTGCCGAGCTGATGGCGGGGGTAGTGAAGACCGAAGTCTCAGAGACACGTCACTGATGTAGCCTCATGTCACCAAAGTGTTCCACACACGACACTGCAGTGTTCTATGACATCAATGACATTTCCTAGGCTTGTCACCAATAAAGTCTCTCCATGTGACACTGTGACATGCAGGTAGCAGCGTCAAGACTGTGACATGCATGTAGCAGCGTCATAGACACGTGACATCACGTGGGACAAACTACTGAGAGTTTCCGGCAGGCCGCCATTGGCTGCAGTCAATACATAATCTGACTTCTGTACACAACATAACATCAGAGAAGTAACAACAGTCTCGCGCTCAGTGCATCATGGGAGAGGTTCTTCGTGTGTTGTCGTTGATGCAGTCGCTTGGAGACCATTGCAGGAGTTGGAGCACCTGCACCCACCTGTGTGTCTTGTCCATCGCTCGCTCTGTAACCGATCATCTCTCACAGTTTCTTCGTTACCCAGTCTCTTGCAGGCCCACCCTGTGTTTGTGGAGTCTCTCTCTCTCTCCTTCATTTCGCTGTTGTTGTTGTTGTTAATGTAACCGAATTATTTTTTAAAGTAATGCCTTCAAAGTAAATAAAATATTCAAATTTTCACCCTTGCTCTCCCTCCTTCGGTTGTTTCAATTTTCTGTCAGAGAGAAGCAAACAACAAGCGATGTAAGTAAACACCCTGAATAAATAAAGTGGGTAGACTGGTAGAGGAAAGACACGAGGTGAGGTTGGAGAAGTAAACAGTCCACTGACGTCAACGGCCGGACAACGAGAGACATTGTAGACTGAGATTGTTGTCATGGTTAGAATGGACGACAAGGAGGTCAAAGTACAGGAGAAAATCTTGTTGTGAAAATACCTTCTGACTAAAGTACACAATAAACTATTGGTGTCATGATTAGAATGGACGACATCGGGAGGTCAAAGTTCAGGAGAAAACAATTATTGTTGTGAAAACACCTTTTGACTACAACACCATCCATACCTTGGTGCACACCCTGATGTTACTGACCTTCTGTTACAGACTAACCTGCATTATTCAATAAAAGATATCATATATGTGACTAGTGATCACAGCGGCTTGTCACAGAAGGCAGGAGCGGTGGTTGACAACATACAGGGGTTAAAGGTCAGGCAACGTGGGCGTGACGGATGCTTTGCTAAAATCTCTAGTCCAAGTCTTTTTTTTTTTTTTTTTTTCTTGCGTGGGAGGTTTGTTGAGGTAAGAGGAGTGAAATAAAAAGTCTCTGAGGGAGCTCTTGTTGGTGTGAGGAGTGCTGTGAGGTGGCGGCACGTGACCTCACCTCGCGCTGTCGTCATGTGTGGGTGCTCGTGACTAGCACGTCGCTGACATCGTTGAGGAGACGGCGGTGAGGGAGGTGAGGGGAGGGAGGAGGCAGCGCCAGGCAAACATATTAAAGTTAGTTTTTTTCTCCGGCTTCCCCGCCACGTCCGGAGAAGCCCGCCAAGCGGTCTGACAGTTGTACGGTCGACATTAAAAAAAACTTGTTGGGTTGAGATCAACGACCAAGTGAGTGCAAAATGTGAAAAATCGTTAACAGATAATAACTATTTTTAAAAAACCCAAGAAAAACAGGTTTTCACAAAACCAGACGAACAAGCGAGTTCGTTGAGTATGAAAACAATTTTCTGTCGAGACGAAAACAGAAAAAGACAGAGCAAGTGACAGAAGACAAGGGGACGTAACTTTTCCTGTCACTTGTCAAGGGACGCAAGCAATTTTAGCTGCCAGCGAACTACGTGTAACCTGCTGTTATCCTTATCCTGTAGTTACCCTGGGTGCTAGTCATTGCTGCAGTGGAACTGGGTGTCCATGGGAGGGAGGAAGAAGGGTTGGTCACCTTTTTGTACCTACATGTAAAATTATCTTCCTCTTGCCCACGACACTACCGCCATCTTCACAACGTCGACATCAGCAGACGATCGTCACGAGAGACATTTCTGTGACACGAGGGCCCTACAGCCCCGAGCTGTAGCAGGACGAGATGCAGGTGAGGAGGAAGGTAAACAGTGAACAATGAGCAGATGTCGCAGGGTGAACGTGAACTCAGTGAACGTGAACTCAGTGAACAGCGACTGACCTGCACAGACACGAGGAGGGCCACCAGTGCCAGCTGTGAGCAGGACGAGGTGCAGGCTGGCAGGGCCGCCGACTGCTTGCCGGCGCGGAAGATGCGGAAGATGCGGTGAGTCTTGACCAGCAAGGGCGCATATACCAAGGTGAAGGTCATACCGAAGCCCACGTGCGTGACGTAGCAGGTGGAGGAGGAGGGTGTGGCGAGGAGGGGGAAGACGAGAAGGTAGGCGGTGGACACGCCCACCAGCAGCACGGCGCTGAGCTCGCGGCTGGACGAACGGATGACACGCTGCTGACGGTAGAGGGCGAAGGTGAAGGCCGTGACCGCGGCCACCATCAAGCCCAGCACGGCAGCCACCTGCAAGGTCGAGGCCACCACGTGGTGGGTGGGTGTGGCGGGGACATCCAGCTGCTGGCAGTGGCGGCGCGCCGTGGGGTCAGGCCAGGTGAAGCGTGGACATGCCAGGCACGTGCTGGCGTTGTCTGACGTCACCTCGTTGGCTTGCAGCTGACGCAGCTCCAGCAGCACGTGAGGCGCGTGAAGGCGTAGATCTGCCCGGCGCCGCACGGCAGCCCGCACACAGACACAGGTGGCTGACCGCCGCCTTCCGGAAATGCGTCACGCACCTTGAGCACGGCCTGCCGACGGTCCCAGGTGGCCACCACGTGGTTCAGTGTCCGGCCGTTGCGCTCCTGGCACTGGCGGACCTCCGTCACGCCCATGACGTTTCCATCGGAATCGAACTCCAGCCGCCCGCTCGTGCCTTCGAAGCTGACACGCTTTAGGTAAGGGTGTACCGAGTGCTGGCGGACACACGCGCGGGCGTCGCGCCCCGTTGCCTGCGGACACTTGTCGTCCAGCAGCGCGCGAATAGCGTGAGCCAGTGCGTACACCGAGTCGATGACGAAGGCGGCATACGTCAGCACGGCCTCGTCTTCGCTGTCCGACAGGGGGCGCTGGTCGCGACCTTCCCACACGGACGGAGGCCACGACTGCAGCGAGACCGGGTTGCACGAGCCGTTGGTGGCGGCGGCGGCGGCGTGGACTTGCTGCAGGATCCTGTCCTTGAGGTAGGCCGCGAAGCGCGGCGGGGTCACGGAGTGCGCCTTGATGGTGAAGGAGCCGCGGAGCAGGTCGCACAGCTGCGAGTTTTGGTCCGAGAAGATGCTGGCCGCGTCGCTGGCGATCCACGTGAACTCCTGCTGCGCCCCCTGCCGACGCAGCGCGGCCAGAAGCGGTAGCACGTGCTGCACGTTGGCGTACAGTAGGACCACTCGCGCATGCGCGTGGCGCCTCAAGGCCGTGATGATGGCGTCGTAATCGCTGCCCGACCCCCGCTCCGACCCCAGCTGCAGCGACTGCGCCACGCAGACCCCGCGTGCTGCTAACAGCTGCGTCAGCTGTGTCTGGCTGTTGTAGCCGTAGGCGTCGTCAGAGTACACCAGCGACACGTAGGTCCAGTTGAAGTGGCGCACGAGCGCCGCCATGGCCTGCACCTGGTCGTGGTTGGGGGGCAGAGTCCGCAGGAAGAGCGGGAAGCGAGCCTTGTCGCTGAGCACGTCGCTGGTGGCCGAGGGGCTGATGAGCGGCAGGCCGAACAGCCGCAGCACGCGCGCCACGATGGTGCTGTGATGACTGGTGTACGCACCCACCACCCCCGCCACCTCGAAGAACCTGGGCATGCGGTCCCCTGTTGCCACGGGAAACCACGCTACCTACGAGGTCGTCCGGGTTGGCGGAGTCCCCGGTGTCCAAGCCGTCGTCCAGTTCCGCCATGACGCGCGCCGCGCCATCTGCATCTGGCGAGCAGGGCGGGGAGTTGCCGTCCCTGCCGTTGCATTTGATGCACTGCTGGGGAGAACACATCAAACAGGAAGTTGTCGCATTGGCCGCGACGTCAGGGACGTGTGCTGTGCAGCTGTCGTTGCAAGGCCGGCAATCGCATCCACTCAACTCTGTTGCCTCCCCTGTTGGGAGACTCTCTGACCTCGAGAAGGAACCGTTGGACACAGTTCCATTGAAATCCTTACATTTGACGCAGCAGCACGAGACCTCCCGCTGAACCTGCGAGACGTTGAGGGCCTGGTGAGTAGAGTTCACCTGCTGTCGGTCGTGCGAGGTGTTGAGGGCCTGGTGAGTAGAGTTCGACTCCTGCAGACACCGACACGTCATGCAGCAGCCGGGTTCTGGACTGGCGGCGCGCGCTGACTGCGAGGCGGCTGTGGGCATGAACTGGATGGCCCGCATCATGGCCAGCGAGCTGGAGAAACAGTCGTCCAGAGCAAAGATGCCCAGGGTCACATGCTTCAAGATGGCGTCCTCGTTGACCTGGCGCACGGCGAAGAGCAGTGACTCGAGGAATTCCACGCCCCCTGTCCCCATCATGCTGCGCGCGCAGCGGTCCGACTGTGACGTGTGCATGCTCAAGATGGCGCCGATGTTGACATCACCCTCCTGCAGCACTTGGTAGCGGGGGTCGAACACCTCCGGAGGGAAACAAGTCGCGGGTGGAGGGCCGAGCAGTACTACCGCTGTCACTGCCAGCAGCGTAGCACAGGCGGGCCCTCGTGCTGACACCATAGCATAGCCACGGACAACTCGCATGAAATGTGCCCCACTTCCGGTCTGTTGAGATCACACAATTCACACGTCAACCAACATAATTCACTTGTCTTTTAAAATCACAGAATTCACACGTCTCACTCGCTGATTTCACTGTGATCTGTTGAGAACACAAAATTCACTCGTCTCTAAAAATCCCAGAACTCAGTCGTCGAAACTGACCGCCATGGCGCGGTGCATCCTCAGTGACGTGCACGAGACCCTGACTACAGGGGGCGCCGAGGGCTGACGACAGTTCAGTGTCCAGCGACACCTCGTGTTGACAGTGTTCGTCTGCCTCAGCATCACTGGCAAGAACGTCTCCCACCGACATCGAGACTGGCAAGTGCCTCCCCCCGCGTGTTCGTGCCCCTTGGGCCCCAGAGAGTGGGAGGGGCAGGCGGAAGTCGGTTACCGTTCCTGACGACGTTCTCGCGTGTCTGGGACCTTGTCTCCGGGGCCGCGTCTGCGTGGGAGGAGATTTCTGACTAGATTTTTTTCCGAGGGTCCGCTGCAGCCACCCGGGGTATGATCACTGCAGGCCAACAGTCACAAACCCTGAAACGGAAGAGAGTGACTGAAGTTAGTTCCGACTACACCTGGCGAAATGCAAAGTACAGGTGCCCTGGATTTCGTCTGTCTTTACATCTACAACTGCTGACAACGGAGAGAACAAGCAAACGACCCTCCTTCCATCTTGTTTTCTCGCTTCTCCTCCAGTTGTTGGTAAAACACTTTTTTGTGCGGCCTCGGCCACCCACACCCCTATCTAGACGCCAACCAACAAACACCCACCCCACCCGCCCACACACCCACCCCCACTCACCCACCCGCCGCACACCCACACACCACACACCCCCACACCTCCACCCCACACACCCACACACCACACACACCCACCCCACCCTGTTGCAGACGGCGCTGTGACCTACACTCCCCCACCCCGGGTCCTGTCCTGACTCCCCAGGCGTCAAATGTCCGGGGCGGGGCGTCAGACTGAGGCCGGAGACTTGACATGACGGGATGAAGGGAAGTGCAGATGACTGATGCTCCTGCACGCGCCACATCGATTTCTGCTGCAGTCGACAGTTCCTGCTCGTCCCGGAATAGTCTCCCCTTCAAATGGCGTCTTGCACATCTGGAACATCTCCAGTTCAGATAACTCCTCCTCCTGTTTTTTTTTTTTTTTTAACCTTTGCTTCCCTCTTTTCACACTTCTCTCTCTCTCTGGGTCTGGCTCCCTCTTGTTGATAGACAAAACGTTTTCCTGCATCACAAAAATACGATTGGTCGGCCAAAAAAAGACGACGGGAGGAGGGCTGTGTGTAGGGGGGAGGCGGGGCGAGGTGCCGCCATTAGTGTTGATGCCCTCGTGCAACGCACGCGCACGATTCATCATCTCGCACCAGGCGCCGCCGCCGACGTGTACAATAGCAGGAAGGGAAGATGATGGGCAGATGCCCAGATGAAAGAGATTTATCTTTCTTACGATGCTCCTCCAGCAGAAACTAAACCTGGGTCGTCATCTTCCCGACAAAGACAGGGAGGGAGACGGACGGAGGACATCATGGAGGACGGACTCAGGTGTACCGCTCTCACCGCCTTCGTGGTCTTGCACAGAGTGAACACACACACAAACACACTTGTAACTACAACAAACAAGCCGCTAGTGGGTCGCCGTCACACTGGAGGTGAGTAGACTGTAGCGGTGAGCACGTGGGCAGCACGCCGGGTCACGTGACTCGCAGCACGGTGCCAGAGAGGCTGCTGGCTCAGCACCAAGGCCGCACCACTTCTTGGCTGAAAGTTTCATGGCACTAAGCGCTTCTAACCCAGGGGTAGTCTCTACACCCTCAGGCTAACGCTTTCCTCCTCTTTCTGTCTGTCGCTCTCGCGGTCTTTACGCGCATGCGCACACAGACGGCTGCAGTGTATCGGACTGACACACGGAGGTAACTGTAGGTAATGGGGTGGGTAATGAGATACAGGCTAGTACCGCACTGGTAGGTAATGAGATACAGGCTAGTACCGCGTGGGTAGCAGACTCATTAAGGTTACCACAGTATCTACCATCGTCTACGACGAGTGGACAAACTGCGTCCAGAAGTCGTCTTTGGATCGGCCACCCTGGTCTGTAGCCGGCAACAGCTGACATACCCGACATCAGCAAACACACACGACAGCAACTCACATACCCGGCATGGATGTATATACTGTACAGCAGGGTACATACACATCAGTATATATAAACATAAACACCAGCGTACATCACCATATACACCCGACACCAGAGCACCTACCCGACATGAGATGCGTGTGCATGTGACGGAATCCACAAGTTCCAGCGCCCCCTGAACACCGGCGTCAGTGCACAAATATTTTATTCATGAGACAGCAGGCGGCTCGTGTGTGTGTGTGAGAGAGAGAGAATGAGAAGTTATTTAAAAACCGAGATGCACATGGCAGTAACCAGCACGTGCATGTGCCACAGGCCCTACGTGCTCGCGCCTGCATGCATTTGTTTCCATGGAAACGACTGAAAAATGAGTTGTTTCCAGGGCAATACAAATTATTGGTTTTGTTTGTTGGTTGGTTTCTTCTTTTTGGACAGTGGTGGGTGGGAGGGACGCAGGGACAGTCTGTGGTTGGCCAGAAATGACTTCTGACCCTGACATCGCCCTCGGAGAGGTTTCGTGTGTAACGACGAGGCTTTGCTGATGTTCGTCATCGTCACTTGACACTGACCTGGTCACGCAGCTGCCGGACACTGACCTCAGACATTTGAAACATTAACTATGGGGAGCGGACAGCCTACCCCTAGATGTACCACCCACCAACGCAATCGTGCACACGCACACACGAGCACACACGCGCCGGTTCGATGCCCGTGTCACGCAGCGTATTTTCAGCGTATTCTCGCCAGGAGGCTGTGCTGTGACCTGGGCACCCGACTCCGTAGAGAGGTGTCAAGGTGTAGAGAGGTGTCAAGGTGTAGAGAGGTGTCAAGGTAAGTCAAGGAGGTCGGCAGACGGCAGCGGGTGACACCAAGACACGTGAGAGCTGTGACACGTCACACTCCAACGACAGAAACAGTGAGATCGTGACGTCAGCGGTCACCCCACGACAGGCACTCTTGCCCTCAGTGAGGTTGCCATAGAGGTCTGTGGATGCCCCCCTTTCCCCCCACCATGAAGATGGTGTCATTAGTCAGCATCTAGTGAACGCGATTCTCAGTCAGTACGCACGCAGCACAACTCTACAAATCTCGGTCACAATGTCTCGAGCAGTTCTCGGTCACCATGCCTCCCATGCTGCTCTCGGTCACGGTCGTGTGAAAGCGAGGCTGAGTGGAGATGTTTGTCTTCCCTCATTACATCAGCCCTCGCCTTACTTCCACAGGCTGACCTCTTGTGATCAGGTGAATGACCTCTGACATCGTTACATACGAGGTGATCATTCAGTCCTCACCTGGCTCACCTGTGGAGGTGTTGTAACAGTTGTAACACTCAGCAGTAACACACACTCAGCAGTAATGCAAGTCTGAGTAGTTCTAGTAGAGCGAGTGCCGTGGTAGGCAACCTCTGCCGTTACATGTGAAAACATAAAAATATCCACCCGGGTGTGGAGGACAGCTCAGGTGAAGACAGGAAAGACCCGAGATGGTGTGAGATGACAGTGACGTCATGTTAGAAAGGCAGGACAGGTGACATGATAAACAGATGCTGCTACAAGACGTGAGGACACGCAGTGCAACAGGGCACAGGTGAGTCTGTGACATCACATAAAGGTGAGTCTGACATCGCACACACAGGTGAGTATGTGACATCACACACAGGTGAGTATGTGACATCACACACAGGTGAGTCTGTGACATCACACACACAGGTGAGTCTGTGACATCTCACACACAAAGGAGAGTCTATGACATCGCACACAGGTGAGTATATGACATCACACACAAAGGTATGTTTGTGACATCACACACAGTTCTAATGTAAGCTCGGGCCCGAGGCTTGCACGCGGTCTGACTACAATATTTCGCGGAGTAAGTTGCCTTCAACAGTGACGACCGTCGCCATGGCAGCAACCACCAACACGACACCAGGGGGAGCTGCTTGAAAACATCAAAAGCCTTACCGAGATCAAAGTCCGCCTTCACTTCCGCCTGCGGGATGCGACCATCAGCGTGCAGCAGTTGCCCCCGCGGCGCCAAGATGCTGGTGCAGCTCCCTGCTGGCGGTGGGCTGATGTGCGGGGGCCTGGCGTCTGCTACTACCGCCTCTACTACAACCGCTACTTTGCCAGAGGAGCCGTGGACGAGGCCGTCGCGTCCCTGACGTTATCATCGCCGAGGTGCTTCCGTCCGGCGACAAACTGTTTTTTTGTAAACGCCTCCGACAGTCTTGGGAAAAGCAAGGTCAGCGAGATAGCGGGTGGCGCTGGGTACGGGTGGGTGTGGTGGTGGGTGGGGTGTTCTCAGGTAGCTGCTGCCACTCGCGGTCCCAAGTCGGGCGAGGGCTGGCCGAAACTGGCGCACACCTTGAGGTTTGGGCCGCCGCTCGCGCTGTGGCTGCAGGCTTCACGTGCCGGCGATGGCGCCGAGGATGCCGGAGGATGCCGGGTAACCGCGCCTCAAGCAGTTACCACACGCGAGGGAATGCGTCAGGGGTAGTGGTGGTGGTGATGGTGGTGGTGATGGTGGTGATGGGGGTGGTGCCATGTGAGGCTTCTCGTCGTCTCCACGGTAACGCCAGGCGAGGGAGATAACTCTACTGATGAAGACAGTCGTTACGTCACACAGTGAGATGAAGAAAGGACAGGAATGAAAGAAAGATGGAAAGTGTGTGTGTTTCTATGTGTACATCTGTGTTGGTGTTTGTATGTTTGTGTGTGTGCGTGAGTGTGTGTGTGTTGGGGGAAGGAGGGTAACGGCCTAACGTACGTCACACGTGGTATCAAGGTGGTGGGCTGAGTCCGCCAGGTTCACAACACTCGGTGGAAGTACAAGACACACGACACAAGCTGGGTGCAACTTATTTACTTGGGTGTAGCCTATTGACAAGCTGGGTGTAAGTGTGTAGCCTAGTCACCACCCCGGGTACGTACTGTCGGACAGTCAGAATCCTGCGTGCGTCCTTGTCGCCTCCAACCTAGTGACGCGCACTCGTCCACCTAACGCACAGTGACGCGCGCTTGTCGACTGCCTTCTGTACCTCTGTTCATTGTTACGTGCGTCTGTCGACTAACACGTAGTGACGTGCATTGTGTCGTCTCTTGGCACCCACCCACCTACCCACCCGCCTGCACACCCTGGTACACAGATTGTGCTGAAGGTTCGTCAGCAGGTCGTTGAGACAGGCGCCAATGTCCGGGGGTTGCGAGGTCAGTAACGTGTCGCCACAAACAGCCCCTGGAGGGTGGGGTGGGGAGTAGGTGGGGTGGGGTGTAGGTGGGGTGGGGAGTAGGTGGGGTGGAGAAAAGAATCGAGGGAGACTTTCTTTTTCCTGTTTTATGGCCTGGAGGAGCCACCGATGTGATCACGTGACCGAGTGGACGCCAGACCCACTTGGCTTTGGCCGAGATGATTGCCACCCAGTCGCGGCCCTGCGACACCTTAGCGGCCCTCTGACCTCGGGGTGGGTGTCACTCACACTTGTTCCTCCTACCCCGATAACCTCCTTGTCAAGGATCGATAACCCTGCCAGACGAGGTCCGTTGGAGGGACTGGGTGGGGGTGGTAGGGGCAGGACGGGGCACCAGAGTGAAGAAAGGTCAGCAGTTTGCCTGTCGTCAGAGCCATCTGCAGGCGCAATCACTGCCCGGGTACATGCACCCGCAGTCTGCCACGACACACAGATGGCGCTGATGGCGTTGCCATGGTCTTTGAGGGTGCTGGGGTGTCTGTGAGGGCGCTGTGATGTCTGCGAGGGCGATGTGATGTCTGTGAGGGCGCTGTGATGTCTGTGAGGGCGCTGTGATGTCTGTGAGGGCGATGTGGTGTCTGTGAGGGCGCTGTGATGTCTGTGAGGGCGCTGTGATGTCTGTGAGGGCGATGTGATGTCTGTGAGGACGATGTGGTGTCTGTGAGGGCGCTGTGGTGTCTGTGAGGGCGCTGTGGTGTTTGTGAGGCACTGTGGTGTTGTGAGGGCGATGTGGTGTCTGTGAGGGCGCTGTGGTGTCTGTGAGGGCGCTGTGATGTCTGTGAGGGCGCTGTGATGTCTGTGAGGGCGCTGTGATGTCTGTGAGGGCGATGTGGTGTCTGTGAGGGCGCTGTGATGTCTGTGAGGGCGCTGTGATGTCTGTGAGGGCGCTGTGATGTCTGTGAGGGCGATGTGATGTCTGTGAGGGCGATGTGGTGTCTGTGAGGGCGCTGTGGTGTTTGTGAGGGCACTGTGGTGTTTGTGAGGGCGATGTGGTGTCTGTGAGGGCGCTGTGGTGTCTGTGAGGGCGCTGTGATGTCTGTGAGGGCGCTGTGATGTCTGTGAGGGCGCTGAGACAGCTGCACACTGGGGAGGCAACAAGGAGGAGATGGGCACGGCCCTCACAAGACAGCTGACTAGAGACAAGTAGGATCAGTAACTCTCAGTCCTGAAGTCCTGTAAGGTCCATGGGATACCCGACTATTCGCACTGACCATGGGGAGACTTGACTTCCGGTAGGGGTTAGACTGGAAGGGGGGGTGTCATTTAGACCAGCATGTATCACCGAGGGTTGGTGAGCGGCGAGCAGTGACGTAACATTTGTCATTGTGATCGCACGATGCACTCAGTCACCTCAAACAACACGAACGTTGGACTAAGATACGGGTGGAAATTATAAATTGTTTACACGTCAGCGAAATCTAAGTCCGCCATCTTCTTCCTTCCCCTCCTGACAGTTGTGACCACTGCATCCACAGGATAGTTTTAGTGCGTTAGTAAGCGTGTTCGCTGCTCTGTATCTGTGTTGGTGAACCCAGTGTGAGCTGACTTTCACTCAGGGTGTGTGTTTTCGGGTGGCTGGGGTGGGGAGGGCCTCATCGCCTATACTATTCAACTTTTTGTGAGAACATGGCCTGGTGGTGCAGCGGGTGGCTGTTCCTCTCACCTCCCCATCCCCACCACCAGACTAACGGAGCAGCCTAACCCCTTGTCAGTTTATTTCTGTTTATTGGCTGTAGTGAAGGATGTCTGTGTGTTTGTTCTTCTCTCACTTTAGTCTCTTCACTTGTCCCCATCTTTCAAGATCCTAGGCTCAAGATTTGAACCCTGCAGTTATCAAAGGAGCTGATGCTTGTGCCTGTTATCAGTCCTTAAAACCGAACCAGGCTGAGAAACAATAGAACCACACACGCAGATACCGCTCAGTGTGGCCTTTGACCTGTGAACATTGACCCTTGCTGGGGTCATGACGATATCATCAGGTGTTGAGATAGAGGAGCGATCAGTGCACACAGCAGCCTGTCCCCGCCACACCGTCCGACTGCGTGGTCCTGATGAGGTGAGCGTCTGTGTGTGTGTGTGTTCACTGTTCACTGCTCTCGTGCGTCGTCAGGTGTTGAGTGACGTCACGTGCGGTATGACGCACGTGTAGAGCGCGCAGGTGAGAAAAGGCTGAAAATAACCCGCACTTCTGTCAGTCGTTAGTGGCGGTCACGTGACACACAAGAAGGCTGGACAGTCTCTCAGCCACAGTTAGTGACATCACACTCGTTGTGCCAGAAGCTTCGGTCTCTATGGTAACCTTCATGACGTCCGGGTGGTGACACTCAGGTGCAGCATTCAATTCGAGACCTCAAAGGTGAGAGTTTTTTTATTTCTCACATACCACGTGACTGCTGCTGTCTGGAGTGCTCCTCCCTCTGATCGTGGTTCACAGGGTCAGCTGTCGTCATGTACACGACTACTATAAGTCTATATACACATGTACATGGCTTGTGTTGTGTACCTAGTCTCTTGCTGCAGTAGAACTAAGCTCCACCCCAGTAGTCCTTTAACCGTCCACCCGGCATGTAGGTCAGTGACACGTGTCATAATACCCGTGTCCATCACTTTCACACGTGCACCGAGCGTGACGCACGCGACAGTAGACTTCATTTGATTTCCGCACTAACACCGGCCGTCCTCGGCGTGTCATCAGCCTGTCCTCTCCTCTTATCTGCTGGCGATGTTTGTGTTTGTCCACAATGATGCGGGTGGTGTTTGTTTGTCCACAATGCTGCGCGCGGTGTTTACTCAAGACTGTTGAGTTTCGGTTTGTCGAGGACGAGTAAAACTCTTTCTCCTCTAAAAGCGCATTTGCTGTGCAATCGCGTGGCGAGTGTCAACAACATCTAAGACGGAGGCTGAAGAAATCGATGACAATAACGAGGACAGGCACGTGCTTACCTAGCGCCCTCTACAGGCAGCGTGCAGGGTGAGCACCCTGCCCACCCGAGTGCAACAATAGCGTCTGTAGTTACCCGGCATGCAACAGCAGCACTTGAGTTACCCGATAGACAACAGCAACACTTGCGTTACCCGATAGACAACAGCGACACTTGCGTTACCCGTCATGTCACAGCAACACTTGATGTATCCTATATACAATAGTGAACGTGAGTTACCCAGCATGCAACCGTGACACTTTGCACGTCACACAACAGTGACACGCGAGTTACCCAGCATGCAACAGAGGCAGGAAGTGGGTGCAGCATGGGAAGAATCGCCTGTGCGTGACGTCACCGCCATGCAGTGCCTGTCAGTTGCAATGTTGGTCGGTGTGATGTCACGCTGTGTCACGCTCCGCTAAGTGTGACATGTGTCCGATAAATACGCAGTGAGTGACGTAGTAGCAGGATCTCACGCGTCGTCTACCTGTCGCCACCGTCTCCCTCTCTACAGACTCTACAAGACTCGGGCTGTAGTTTAGTGACGTGCAGTGTGTGACAAGATGTCACATGTCGATTAGGACTGTCTGCAGTCTGTGACAATATTCCACATGTGTGAGCGTTGTGACAGCCACTGACCCCACGTGACTGTCAGTACTCGCTGTCATGTCTAACAAATAAAAGTCTGACAGTCTACAAGGCTCCCCACCCTGCGCCCTGTGCTCACGTGACACGCGTCTGGCCTGTGGGTCAAAGCTGATGATGCGTGTCACGTGATTTGTCTGCCCCCACCCCCGGCGTTGACTGTCATATTAATCATTAGGAAGGCCAGTTGATGATGTGTCATGTGACCGGTGTGGTCTCATCGTTCATCGTTAGCGAGACTACAGCTGCACGTGATGACCGGCATCCAGTAGCTTGTTACGTTCCTGTGGCTGCCAGCCAGTCACGTGACCTTACCTTGGTGCTCAACGCTCTTCTGTCTCGTTTGTCCAAACTGGCCGGCTCTCTGGACTGCCCTATAGCCTGGACTGCCCTATAGCCTGCTCTATGGACTGCCCTATAGCCTGCTCTATGGACTGCCCTATAGCCTGCTCTATGGACTGCCCTATAGCCTGCTCTATGGACTGCCCTATAGCCTGCTCTCTGGACTGCCCTATAGCCTGCTCTATGGACTGCCCTATAGCCTGCTCTATGGACTGCCCTATAGCCTGCTCTATGGACTGCCCTATAGCCTGCTCTATGGACTGCCCTGTAGCCTGCTCTATGGACTGCCCTATAGCCTGCTCTATGGCCTTCTTTAGGGACTGCGCTGGACATCTACACCTGCTGCACTGGCCAAACTGACCTGACCGCCAAACGCATCTGTGAAAGTCAGTTTCTAAGAAAATGAAAAAAGTTGTCGTCGTTTCTGGCATTGCAAGCCGCCATGTTTGCATTGCTTGCTCTCTCAATCTGAAAATGTCGGCGTCCACAGAGCTGCAGTCCCGGGTGTCGGCTAGTGCCGGCTTCCTAAGAAAATGTCAGAATCTGAGAACAAGTCAAACAGGGGGCTGTGCTCAAGGTCACCATCCATCATTTGCAAGGTCGACTGCTTCCTGATGCAGGGTTCAATCTGCTCTGACGAGCGAAACGACATTCTCATTGGACGTTATCTGCAGGGGTCATCGAGCATGACCTTTTCACAACGCCTGCTCAGATACCCGCAAAGAAAATCTCGGATATTTTTTGGTCAAGGGTCTGAGCTGACCATGACCTCGATCCTACAAGCAGCTGTGATGACGTTTTCCCGATCTTACAAACAGCTGTCGAGGATTGTCGAGATCCTGCACGCAGCTGTCGAGGATTGTCGAGATCCTACAAGTAGCTGTGCTGACGTTTGTCACGATCCTGCGGATGGATTTGCCTATATTTGTCACGAGGCGACGTTGAAGTCCCTCCCCAGTCACTTTCTTCACGCGGAAGTTTTATTTATCGCGTAATCTCTCGCTTTAAAGCATTTCACCTGTAATCACATGTAATCACCTGTCCACACCTGCATCCATCGATGATTACGTAGGAGAGTTTCCTATTCAGGCTTGTGGCTAACATGCGGTTACTAAGAAGAGCGGAGAGTTTGTGGTGCGAGGGCATCTAGTTTATTTCATGTTCACTGCCAACTTTTCACTTCCTTCCTTTTTTCCCTCTCTCCTGCACCGAGTCCTCCAAACACACTCACTGTCTCTCCTTTCTCTGTCTATGTGAACTCTCTCCTTTCTCTCTCTCTATGAACACATTTCATTGTTGTATTTTATTTAGCAGACAGTGGTTGTAAGGATGGTGATGTTGTTATCGCTGTTTGTCGGTGTGCAGTATGCGCGTGTTGTTGCTGCTGCTGTTGAGCGTCCTGCTGGTGGCGCTGGCGTACAGGGTGCACCTGGTGCTGCAGCGGCCGCTACCCCCGGGGTTACCAGAACCCGAGAAAGTCCGGTGGCTGGACGAGACTGGACGGATCGCTCTTGCTGTTGTAAGTGACGTCACTGTCTCTCCCCCTGTAGTTATGATGATGATGATGATGATGATGATGATGATGATGATGATGATGATGATGATGATGATAATAAAGTTGATCTATATAGTAACTCACACCAACATCAAAGGCAGGCTCAAAGTGCTTTACAACAACAAGACAATAATAATAAAGGCTGATCTCAAACACAAGCAGCTTACTGCGTGTCCACGTCACTGCCGCCATCAGTTCACGTGACGTGTGCAGCCCTGGCATGGAATCTTGGGTAAATCAACTCAGTTCTGATTTTTATAAAGTAGTTGCGAGCTAGTACGATGTTGTTTATGGAAGCTCCACTGCCAGTCTCTGGTGGCGAGGCTTCACTTGTGCAGACAGCAGTATGGTCACGTGATGACAGCTGTTGTAACGGCATGACACTGACGGTCACGACCTAGTCACGAGACGTCACAGTGTTAGCCCAGTGTTAGTGTTAGACGTCACAGTGTTAGTCCAGTGTTAGTGTTAGACGTCACAGTGTTAGTCCAGTGCTAGTGTTAGACGTCACAGTGTTAGCCCAGTGTTAGTGTTAGACGTCACAGTGTTAGCCCAGTGTTAGTGTTAGACGTCACAGTGTTAGTCCATCACCTATGTGTGCTGTGCACAGCTCGCTGTAGCTACTCGCCATCACAGCTTCCTGCAGCAGCTGTAGACAAGGACTCGTCTGGTGTTGGCACTGTCATGCACACGTAGCATGTCAGTCATGACAAGATGGCGCTGACGTGGCAGGACAAACAATGGTGAGGACAGACACACAGTTAAATCCCGGAGTAGATAAAACTGTGATGTAGATGCACACATCAACATTCACACAAAACTTCACAGATTGACAGCAACAGACACAAAGCGACGGACAGCTGCTCCCCGCCAGTCAGACCAAGGGACATCACTCTCCACTTCCTCCTCTCCATCTAACCACGTGGTCTCCGTGTCTTCCTGTCACAATAATATTAACTGTAGCTTGGTGTGACTTCCCTCAGTTGCTCTCCAGTAAAAGAGATCCATAATGTCTCCCCGACTTCATACAATTCTCGGCAGCTGTACTTTCTGTGTTGTGAGGCCGTGAAGTTGTCTTCCCTTTTGTCAGCAACTGTTGGATTAGCGCCCCTTGCTGGTGTTTATCGGTGTGGTGTGTGGTGTGTGCTGTGTGTGTGTGTTAATTCTGTCTCGTCAACGTTTCTTTGTTTTTGTTCAACGAGCTTTGGATTCTGAGCTTCATCGACACAAAATACTCACTCCACCATTATGTTTACATGACTACCACTATCATGACAGTACTTACACTACCATTGTGACTATATTACTCACACCACCATTGTGACTACATGACTACCACTATAGTTACAGCGATACTCCCATCATCAGCAGTCATCATCCTCATCATCACCAGCCACTCCTGTCTCCTGCTCGTGTGTCACTAATGTCAGAGGGCGGCCACAAGATCTGGCGCCGGCCATTAGCGGCAGAGATGCTGAGGAAGAGCCTCCGGCTTGTGAAACTTTATTTGTAGCGAGCTTTGAACACGAGACCTTTGATAAAGTGATTTCCTCTCGTGTCCACAGAGCTCCATCATCCAGCATCTTGGCTTCAACCCCGCCCACGACAACCTCAAGTTCTTCATCAACACGGTCTTTTCGCTGACCTTTAACCCCTTGCCATGGCAGCGACCTGAGCCGGTGACCTTGACTGTAAGTCAAAACCTTTTACTCAAACAATTTCTCCTCTGTTTACCCACCGTCTCTCTCTCTCTGCTTTTTATTTTCTCCTCTCATCTTTGTTGTGCAACAAGGACTGCGTGGTGTACAGTAGCCATCGACTGTAAACATTTACAGAGTGCGTGATGTCCAGTAGCCACCACCCCAGACTTGTCAAGACGCCGGTTGTCTGTGCGGCTGTACACGTAGGTGCGACTGATGTATCCTGTGGCGTTGCTACGGCAACCAGGACAACGGTGATCACTCGCTGTGTCCTTGGCGACAGGTTGGCCTTGACCATCTGGAGGAGGATGGATGGAAGGCTGTGCACCTGCCACTGATGGTCACAGCTGACGTCAGTCACACTCACCTACACATACTCGCGTCATCGCTCACACGCAACGTTCGTGCTCTGACGTCACGGCACACGCAGCTGACGCTCGGTCGTCGGCTGTCATCTCTCTTTGTCCTCTAGATCATCGTTGATGAGGACGTCACACGATCGAGGCGAGCAGGGTCGCGTGGTTCGCGATGACAGTCACGTGCAGGCTAAAGTGACGCGACGCGAGTAGCGGTACCCGGTTTGTGACGCGTTGCTGGAGGTGACGTTTGTGACGTGCCGTCTAGCGTGACGTGTGATTACTGTGACGTGCAGGTGAGCCAGGACGTGTACAGTGGGGTTCCCGTCAGCGTCTACACACCTCACAGGGCCCCATCCGCCACCCACACCCAGCCCACCATCGTCTACTTCCACGGAGGAGGATGGACTTGGATGTCTGTAGGCAAGTACCCGACCTCACGGTGTGGATGTCTGTAGGCAAGTACCCGACCTCACGGTGTGGATGGGTGGACTTGCATGCTTGTATCTTTTTTTTGTTATATACCTTCCGATTGTGCGTACTTTGTATTTACCTGGTTGTCCGCGGCCAAATATTGTTTTCTTCAGTTTTAATGTGTGAACACGTGGTACACCTCAGCTAAAAATAAAGCAGCTGTCGTAGAAAGCAGCTGGCACCACAAACGTTTCCTTCCTCAGGCTGCCATCCCCTCGTGACGTCAGGACAGCCAGTGACCTCCCCTTTCTCTCTCCACCCACACACCTTTCTCAGTCTCTCTTTTATCTCGCTTACCTAGACACGCACGCACGTACACAGCCACCCCCACCACACACACACACACACACACTCACACACACACACACACACAGTGCCAACTGCTGCTGGCACGAAGACGATGCACGTTGAGAGAAGGAGGCCGATGTTAAAGGAAGAGGCGAGTTGTGTTTGGAGGAGTCAACTACAATCGCGTGTACAACAGCCCTCTGCCTTCATGGAGGCCGCCATGCTTTGTTGGGTGACGTCATCCCAACCACCCAGTGCAGTCGTCGTGGAGAGGCGAGCATCGTGGATCAGGATGGAGCTATGACCGGCATCACTGGTGACGGCAAAGCTCGGCGTCTGTACAGCAACGGCTACAGCTCCCAGAGGTCAGCAGCTTCCGGTCCTTGGGAGTCGCCCTCGTCAAGGACGCCAGCTGGACAGGTCGTCGTGTACAGACCTGCTGACTGTCGCCCACAGTAGACAAGATGGCGGCCTGTCGGCTGCTGTGTCTACCCATGTCATCCCCCCAACCACAGGGGCGGTCAAGGGACTGACTGACTGACTTTCAACCCGAAGACGAGGTAGAGCAGTGCGAAGTGGAGACTTGCTCGACAGAGTTATCTTTGCTGTCCCAAGACGCCGCCTACGTCATCAATCAGGGTTTGTTGTTTTCCTTCGCGAAAGAGCGAACAACATGGCGGCCTCGGAGAACTGGCGGCGCAGCTGTTTGACGCCCGACATGAGCGAGAGAGATGGAGCACGTGAGCATTGATCACTTACAGCCACCGTTACACTTAGGTTCTCCTTTAACGCCGGCCTGTCGGTGACCATAGTAACACACACATAGCGACTGTCACCAGGGGATGCAGCAGCCAGAGATAAGACAAACCTCAGTCACCTGCTCTTGTGGGGAAGGTGGGGTGGGGCAGTCTCCTACAAGGACGTGCAAACACCGCACGCTCTGGCCCGTGACGTCACCCACGTGCTGTTTTATTGACCCCCGTGACGTCAACATTATCTGCTTGCAGGTGTGTACGATGGACCGCTCAAGCACCTGGCCAACACCACGCGCTGCAAGGTCATCGCTGTGGAGTAAGATGTTATGTCCCTTGGACTGTCGGACATGTTTCTCCTCCTCCATGTTCCTCCATGTGTGGATGTAGAACTACTTTCTGTAGGACTGTTTTCTACTCTTCTTGCTATACTCAAAAACTAGTTCTGTAGATTCTACTGATGACAGTCGTGACTGGCACGCAGAATGGTAGATGTTTAGCACGTGGTCAACACGTGATGACAGGGTGACGTGCCGCACTGCCGCCAGTAGCTTCTTGCGTGTGTCGGTTGTAAGCACTGGACACCCTGAGTATCCCGAGTATCCTCGTCTGCCCCTACAGATACCGGAAGGCGCCACATCACGTGTTTCCGGCGGCGTACGAGGACTGCCTGGCCGTCACGCGCTACGTGGTGAAGCATGCGCTGCAGCTTGGCGTGCGGCAGGACGCCATCATGGTGGCAGGTGACGGAGCGGGAGGCAACCTCGCGGCTGCTGTGGCCCTGGCCCTCAGGGACAAGCTCAGCATGCAGGTAACCATGTCTCAAGTTTTACTGTGCCGGAATCACGTCACAACGAGGTTAGCATGGTGACGACCACAAGCTAAACATGATGGTAGACTGTAGTGACGTTACACCAGGCTGAACAAGCGGGTAGTTACGTTACAACATACAGGTAGTGACGTTACAACAGGTTGAACATGCAGGTAGTGACGTTACACCAGGCTGAACATGCAGGTAGTGACGTTACACCAGGCTAAACAAAACACATTCATATTTTTGTGAGTGTTCCTGTGTGTTTGTGTCAGATCCTCATCAACCCGGCTCTGCAGGCTCTGAACCTGGCCACGCCCTCGTACCAAGACAACGCCAAGCTGTTGCCAGGGATTACCTCCCCGGAGAAGGAAGCCACCAACTGGCTGCGCTACGCCGGCCTGCCTGCCCTCTACCTGCCGGCGCTGCTGGCCAATCAGCACGTGCCACGTCAGCAAGGCCAGCAGCTCGAGCCCCACGTCGACAGCCGACTTCACCTGCCCGGCTACCTCAATCTCACCCGCAGACACACCGCCGCCCTGGGCGACCCCGACCCCGAGGTCGCCGCGCAGATTGGTGTCAAGGTCGCCGATCCCAGGTTCTGCCCCATGCTCGCCAGTGACGTTAGCGGTGCGGCCAATGCTTACGTCATTGTGTCGCAGTATGACGTTTTAAGAGACGAGGCGGTTATGTACGCACACCGCCTGCACCAAAGCAAGGTGAAGGTCAAGCTCAAGCACTATCCCAACGCTTTCCACGGCTTCTTCCTGTTCGCTGGCGGCGGGTGGCTGACATTTAGAGACAGCCTGCAGGCTATGGAGGACCTCGTCGACTTCATCAACGTCAATGTCTTCGGCATTTACTGACACACACACACACCTCTCTATGCTCACCGTCTGGCACTCGGTCCCCGACTAGTTCTGGTGAGTGATCCAAGAACTAGGTGGAGCTTTTGTAGCCTGTGAAGTCCAGATACTGTTTGAACTTGACCAGGAAAGCAACATCAGCAGGTCTGGACGCTGCTGTTTAAACGTTTGACCTCACAAGATGCTCAGTTAACATCAACGTACACATCATCAGCATCAGCTAGTAACATAAATCTGTGTGCGTGTGTGTGTGCACGCGCTGCCACTGAAGAATCATGAGGTCGACTTCAAAACACCACTGTTGGTGCAGCAAGAAACTGAAGTCACTAGTAAATTACTGAGAAGTGGGAACAAAGACAAGTGGAAGCAAAAGCTAACGAGCAGAAAACTGATCTTAAAAACAGACAACTAGACCTTTTTTTTAAATAAGGAGGATATTGGATGGCATATTCTTGCACAACAAACATTTCAGAAAATATTTCCATTTTATTTGTAAAATATTATATGCTAACGTACAGAAGGCAGATCATAATTTCTTTGCACTACCTACATAGGTCATGCCGACTACGATGCCTGGTGACAACACATTAGTCATCAGCAGGATGCACAACATGAAGCAGTCGGCTCAACCATGTGTATTTGTAAAATATAGTTTGGCTGGCAGCCTTACACTAGGAACCCAGCTAGTGTTTCATAGTTTGTGCACAAGGTCCAAGTATGACAGGCCTTGCATTCCATTCTGTGCAGGAGACAAAAATAACTTCACTAGGGCCGTGTGACTCTGGTTCCATATTCTTAGACCCTGAATGTTCCAACTACTTGCTACTTTAAACCTACTTTGTGGGGCGCACAATGATTTGATGACTGGCTATGCACACAATAATCATCTCTGACAACTTGCTGTCTCCACCCTGTTCACAAGTCTTGCTCCTAGCAATCCCCTGCTGCTGATACAGGGGGCGGTCGCTTGCTGCGGTTGTCTGTGGCTAGTTTCTGACGAAGACGCCTCACTTCCTTCAGCAACTCCATCTCCTGAGTGTCCAACACTTGGCGATCTCGATCAAATTTAACTGAAAGGTTTTTAAAAAATATCAAATTAGAAAAAATGGCCATAAACCTTACAGGATAACTGTGCAGTTTACATGCAAAATGGTTTTAGTTCTGTGGACTTTTAAAGACAGTAATTAAACTTAAAAAGAATTAATTTCCAGTGACACTGCAAACAGAACATCAATGCATACAAAAATTGGGAAACTTGAAAAATGTGATAAAGATAACATGAAACATAACTGAACACATCAGCTGTAATATTATTCAGTCATGAAACAACTGATTTATCATCATGGAAGTGAGATTATTGAGGCAACGTTCCTCTTTTGGTCAATGCCCTCAGTGTGGAACAAGAAGGTGACCTCTCACCTCTCGATGACTGATCAGCTGCTGGATCAACATCTGCTTCCGACGTGTCCGCCAGAGTTTTGGAGGAGCTTTTTCTTTGACCTGGAATTTAAAAACAAACACCAAGAACCAGGATTCAAGCCATAAATTCAATGATAGAAACATTCTAACAAAATTACTTTGCAAACACACATGGACATTTTGGACAATAAAGATTAACAGATTACACGAATACTTTATCATTCTTGTTTCGTTAGTTTAGTCCTTGTCTTGAGAAGCATAGGGCCGCAACAACACCTCGAGAGCGGACCCGGTTTTGGGCAGTTGGCCCAGGTGGTTCTGACGTCCTTTGCCTCGCTCTCTACTGTTCTTTTCCAACTCTCCTCTTCCCCTGAGTGTTCCAGTCAAGTGTCTGGCCATGGTGTCAATGCCTATCCACCCAACCATGTCTTGACTAGTGGCATTCTGGTTGTTCTTTTCCACAGGCTGCTGTCTTTCAGCCATCTTATTCCAGAATATGGTGTTCTGGAGCTTGTTGTTGATGGTGTTTGTCACTCTCCGGTGTCAGAACCATACAGTAGGACTGCCTTCACATTGGTGTTGAAGATGCTGAAGTATAATGCTCGGAAGTTCCAGATGGGGTGTAGGCTGTTGAAAGCATGCCTGGCTTTGTTGATGCTGCTTTTGATGTCATCATCTGCTCCACCATCCTTGTTGATAATGCTCCCCAGATATGTGAAGCGGCCTCTTTCCAGGATGTTCTCTCCTTAAAGCTGGATTGGGAGTTCCTACTTGTTGTTGATTCTCAAACTTCGGTCTTCTTTCCATCTGGTTTCGCATAACCCGAGGCTTTCACCAGAACGCGTCATAAGCTCTTCAAGAGAGGAAGGAATCTTGTTGTGGTACTGTTGCAGTTTCTGTAACAGCTTTTTTTTATATATATATGAGTGGGTTGTTAGCCCAAAGCAACTCCCCCCTCCCAACCTGGAGGGCCAGGGTGCAACATTTTAGTCTGGCCTCTCCCGATAGACCTGGTTAGACCTGCCAGGAGCACAAGGCTAGCCCCCGCCGACATAGCTTTGTGGATCAACAAGGCCCGCAAGCCACCACACCACTACAAGGTAAGTTGCACCAACTGTTGGCGGTTATTATTCTTGAGGGAAAGATATTTAGCTGTGATGCACAAAAAGCACAACAGCACAGTTTATCAGATATTCGATACCCTGCTCTCCTGACTTGGCCCTGACATTTGCACATTTTTTTACCGAATGGCTACCTGAAGCCTTGTGCTACGGATCAGAAAAATGCATCTTAAATCGGTCCTTAGGACAGCAGCTGTGATAGTGAGGTGAGCATGTACGACAGATTCACATATTGAAGTGACTACCCTACATGTAGTGGGGTGATGTATGCTGGCTAACCAACCTTCTAACACTTTTGACGTCAAGCCCATTGTGTGGCTGCGACCATCTAGCAGCTCAGACTCCATGGTGGCTAGCCGGCGTGCTGTATCCACTCCTCGGCTTGCTCTCTCTTTGTCCAGGTTCTCCATACCCACCTGAGTCTGATGCTCCTGAAAAAAGAAACATCAGAAGCACTATACATGAGCACAAAGTGAACACCACAAGCATTTCAGTTTGGGGAAAAAACAAGGGAAAAACTCGGTGGTTGGAGGGTGGGAAGAGAGGACTAACCTTCTGTCCCTGGCACTTCTTCATCAGGCTGTGGACCTCCTGCTCCAGAGCACGGTTCTCGGTGTTCCGCCTGGCTAGCTGTAAACATGCAAAGACAACAAGTGGTTTTCCAGCATTTATTTTATGATCAATAATTCAACACTGCCATGTGTCACCCAGGCTATTTACTATTACTTACTACAGTGCCACTGTGGTCAGAAGAAAAGGCTGCAATCTTAGGGCTGACAAACTTGCAAAAAGGCCAACAGTAACAAATCAAAACTCACTACATATATAAAACACACACATGACTTCCAGGCTTTCAAAACCCTGGTGTAATCATCTAGATCATGATAGTATGCTGTGACCAGATATCTTTTACAAAAGGCGCTGCAGTAAAATACGCTATGCAACAATGGTCTGACCCCACACTCTGTAGTGTGATACAATGTAGTGCGGCATCCTGTAACAAGATATTAATGTCCTGCACCTAGTGGACTGCCAAAGGGGACTAGTGATGGTGCTATCAGCTAAGTCTGCTGGTCGGTAGTTCTGTCTGTGCTGGGTCGTGGTACCTCTATAGCCCATTTTCTGCTGACAGCAAGCTCAACATGCTTTCAAATAATCAGCTGGCTTGACATCACACACACACAATGTTCATCGCCACAAACATACGAACACATGCATACATGGACACAAAGAGAGGAAGGAAGGTGGAGAAAACCACCAGCTGCTGGAATTATTCCCACGAAAGGTGGTTCGTTAAGCCAGAGTTAAAACATCAGAGATAGTTATTGGGCAAAGTGATGGCGGCAAAGCATTCCAGACAGCGAGACTGGAGGAAAAAAAGATGCAGTAGCAAAATTTATCTGGCCTGATATATGGCCCCTGGCTTGAGCAGACGAGGGAAACTGGCTGGGCCTGATGATGGGTTAACACTAGCAGTTCACGAGACAAGGTGATGGAGACAATGACAGCAGTGTGACCACCTCTTAGTCAATGTGGAGAAAAAAAGGCGACCATTGCAGCTTGTAGAGAAGTGTTGTCATGTGATCAGATTGTATTACAGCACAAAGGCAAAACAAAAAATGATCCGCTGAACTGTGTTCACACACAACTCTCTTCTTCCTTGCACACATATACTCAAGCACTCAGTCACCTCTACAGCCACACTCCACCCTTCCCTCCTGCCTAAATACTGTACGTAGCCTGTCTATTCATTCACCTGCACCTGGCGGGCCTCCCTCTGAAGTTGATCCATTCGAAATCTGTGCTCCATCTCTTGTCCTGCCATCATGTCCACTTGGCGCTGCGTGGCCTCAGCCAGACCCTGCTGCATCATCTTGCGAACTTCCAACTCGCGCTCTCGCTCAGCTTCCTGCAGGCGCCGCTGGATACGTTGCTCCAGTTCTTCCTGCTTGCGTTCCATTTCTTCCTCTGTACGAAGTCCAACCGAAGATATGGCAAACTCTCGCTGCAGCTCCTACAACCACAGTAACCCTTCAAACAGCTTATGCATGTACAGATGAGTTTTTTTACTCGTACAAGAACAAACCCTTCATTCTGCATAAAGAAGATGAAATATATATACTTTTAATGCAACGCTATACCTCCCTCAAGGGACGCAGGTTAACTGCTCACAATGTACTGAATATACAGTAAAAGTTACAGATAGTTCTTTTCAGTGCAACCATCTAGAGTTCTAGACTCTAGAGGTTATTTTTTTAACAATAGTTTGTTTTTTTCACATGTATGATGGCAGGTGAGGAATATGGTAACTACGTTAGACTAACCCTGAAGATGTGTGTACCTGTTCAAACATTTTTTTCTGGAGCTGCAGTTCAAGATTCCGGATCTCAGCTTCTTCAATGGCATTTTGAGTTTCCTGGTCTCGCAGTAGTGCCTTCAGAGAAAAGATTGTAAAAATGCGACTCACTGAAATTCTCTCAGCCTTGTAAGACTGCATTCTTACCACATTGAAACAGAGAATTAAGATCTTCTAGGTTTAGTTTTATCAGAGTAATGACCCACGTGTAACCCTAACCCTAACCCTAACCCAAGTGGAATATAACTATTTTAAAAATCAGCCACTAATAAACTACTAAGACACTGCCCAAGTTCTCCAATAAACTATGGATGACTAAGACACTGGCCAAGTTCACAAACCATGAATGACTAAGACCAAGTGAACAGCTTTAGCTGTCAGTCAGGAAGTGAGCAACCCAACTGAGAGTCCTTTCTTGCTATCACCAGTCTGCGTACATTTTTGTGGAACAAATTTAACCAACACATTGTGGAGAACCTTGTTAAACCCACTGTGATGTATACCTATAGTTGCATGAACACAAGGGCTTGACAGGACGACTGTTATCAAGACGAGATCTTGCGTTTTCAGCAAGTCAACAATTTTAGTTTTGTACAAAACACTGTGAATGTTTCACCATTGTGTTTACAATATGCAAATGTTTGATTCAGAATGTCTGACCTTTCTCTGGAGCTCGTCATCCAGGCGCCGAAGCTCTGCTGCTCGCTGCTGTTTCTGGAAGTGAAGGAACTTCCTACGCGCCGCATCCAGCAGCTGCAGTTCCTTCAGCTTGACTTCTCTGTGCATGGCCAGTAACCTGCACATGGCCAAAACCTGCATACAAATGCTGGCAGCGCTCTTTCCTACACATATCTAAAATCTGTACATCACCAAAACCTGCATACAAATGTTGGTAGCGCTCCTACACATATCTAAAATATGTACATGACCAAAACCTGCATACGGATGTTGGTGGCCCACTTTGCTACACATTATCGGTAGGAGTAGGAGCAGTAGGAGAAGAATTGTCAGACACAACAGTCATGGTCATTAGTTGGCTTTCAAGCAAAAGAAAGAAAGGGAGCAGGCTTGTTGACTCAGTCACTGTCACTGCCACCATCACTGGTCACATATCAATGAAGGTAAGAAAAATACTTTGCTACACACCGCTGGCGCTGATCAGCCAGTTTCTGCTCCTCCTGAAGGATCATTTGCCGCCGCTTTTCTTCAGCCTCCAACAGTAGGGCCTGCTGCTGATACCACTGCTCTTCCTCCTGCTGGCGACGAAGGGTCATGCGCTGCGCATCAAGTGACAGCTGTCTACACAATCAATAAAATGGCATTTGTTATCACAAAAGTGACAATTGGTGAAACAATAAATAAAATAGCATTTTACTGAACAACAGGCACTCCATATAAGGTACAATATAGTGCTGGCACCAGAGCATCATGACAATTGTCTACGCAAACTGTCAAATGGCATTCTGTATAACAAAAGGCACATCAGATACGGTGCCGCATGGTGGTGGAACTGCAGCATACAATCAATAAAATGGTCCAATGTATGTTATGATACAATACTGCATTATATTTACGGAAATTTTTACATAGAGAAATTATATGTTCCAATAAAGAAATTAACTTCTAGGGAAAAAACTGATTAGCAAGAGAGCAAAAAAACAGGAGCAGTTATCTTTAGATATATCTATTTTAGATCATTTAAGTCTATAACTTTTTAACTAGTTTATGGCCAGTGCCACATTTCACAGAATAATAAAACAACAAAGAAATATAGATAAGTATCTTGTACACACTTTTTCCTCAAGTATTCCATTTCTTCTTGACGAATCCTCTCTCTCTCCTGGATCTTAGATCACAAATTACAGGCTCTCTGTTACATTCATCAGTTCAAAGTACAGGCTGTCTGTCAAGTCAGTTCCAACTACAGGCTGTCTGTCAAGTCAGTTCCACTTTGTCTGTCAAGACAGGCTGTCTGTCAAGTCAGTTCCAATTACAGGCTGTCTGTCAAGTCAGTTCAAATTACAGGCTGTCTGTCAAGTCAGTTCAAGGCTGTCTGTCAACAGGCTGTCTGTCAATTACAGGTGTTCTGTGTCAAGTCAGACTGTCATCACTGTCATGAAAAAGTCCTGTCCAACACAGGTTTACTATTCATCTTCAGCATATGTAGGTATCATTACACAAAAATAAAGCTCAGTGCATTGATCATGTGGCTGAAATATATAACATTATCAGACCTGCTGTTTACTTGAGAGACCAATACTTTTAACTCATATCAACAAAAACATTAGTATCATTTCTGAAATCAATTTCTTCCCCATCCTGTATATGTCAAAAGTTCTAGAACACATTAACAAAACACTTTATCTGCTTTAACAGTTACCTGATAATCAACGATGAACTTTGGGTACTTATTGAAAATTGGGTACTGGCCATGTGTAAGGGGTGTGAATGGCTCAAGTTTGGTCACAGGGTGAAGATCACGGGGAGTAGCCTCCATCAGACGGTATGCTTCTTTCACCACCATTTTCACATCCACAGCATTGCGATGATGGAAGAAGTACTGTTGGCGAATTCAACAAAAAGGCAACAACAATTTATTGCATCAAAAAAATGCATCCAAATCAAAAATGCATTACGCTAACCATAGACTGTCAAAAATATGTTGTAGTGTGTTGTCAAAAATGTATTTATTGCATGAAAATTAAGAAACCATAACAATCAAAACTTACAATTGTAGTATGTGAGGCATTAAGCATCTCTCTTGAGACATATGAGGCACAATGCTCATAGCGGTAGGTAGAACTAAAGTAAAAACTTATATTATTAAGAACTCTTACACATCATGCAAGTTCTACACTGAGACTGACATTCAAGAAGATCTGAGAAACTGACGTGAAAATCATCCAGCTCTGTACACTGCATAAGTGGTCCACGAGCACAGATGGAATAAGCTGCCGTCAACATGATGAGGAAGGCTGGGGGGTTGCTGACAATATTATCCCAAAGCACAAGCCATTCTTCTCGTGTGAGTACCTCTGAGAAGACTGTCTCCAGCAGAGGCCAAGCATATACCTAAAGAATTGGAATTAATCATGTTTCTCTTATTTTTAACAGAATATCTCGGTAGAAGTAGAAATATCTTTATTATGTTCTTGCCTTTTCTCGTACAAAAATCAGTGCAAGAAATGTGCTGTTTGTAAATGAAAGGAAAAAAGTTTACTCAATCACATTGATACAAAATATATCTTCTAAATTTTTCACACCGGTGAATCAGACCTGTGGCTCATCTTAACATTTTTAGAAATATCGACACTCCTATTTGTCAGCTAGGTGTTTATTGTTTTTCTTTATGAGCTTTTGAGAGAAGAATTATTTTAATGCATGCCTTCTGATCAGGTTTGACATAGATTGTTGCTAAACTTTAAAATCTATTTACTAGTTTTCGTTCAGCTCACCAGAGTCACACCTTTAAGCACAGGCTTTTCTGAACATACACATTTTTATCGTTTTCAAAAATTTGTAAAAAAAACCTATGTAAGGTACAGCTATAAATTTTGTTTTTCTACATATAGATCAATATTAGTAGAACTGAAATTGTTTTCAGTGAATTTGATTCAAGCTTGTTTTTTTGTCACAGGAAGGTAGGCAAATGGAATTTTAAAAAATGGTTATCATGAAGTAGGCTACCACACCAAACTGGGTCCTATCGCCACAAATCTCGTTTTTTAATGTCAAAAAATACATAAGGAATCTAAACACTCAAATAAAGTTTAAAGGCTTTTTGGACTGATGACTGACATGAAACCTCTGATGTCTGACATCATCTTCTAAAGTGACTAGGTCTAGAACATTCTAAATTATTGCCAGAAAACAACTGGCTAAACAATACCAAGAAAGGTAGCTGCAGAAAAATGATTCCTTAAGCCCTAGGTGCAGTTACATTCTTTGGTTTACCTATAAAAATGGAAACAAAATGAATATCCTTCATAGTACTGCCTTATGATCTCAGCTCTCTAGCGGACTTTCATAACAGTGGTGTAAGAAGCAACTCCTGAGTTAAAAAACATTTGCTTTGTTACAAGAAAACAAGAGAACCCTTTAGTAGTGACTTTATTTCTATTGTAGTTATTTAAATTAGAAGGGACATTTCCAGTCTGACATTATAGTTTACTCAAACGTGCATAGTCCCAACTAAAAAAAATACTTACACTTGGCAGTTCAGCACAAAATCCTAACATAACGAGTTGATGATTTAATATTGTAGTAAAAACTGGTACTCTCACGACTCTCAACTTTACAGTGTAGCTGCACCTTAAGTCTCAGTAATTCTGATAGTGGTGAAGATTTCATACTTGTGCAGTGACACTGTAGGTGACAAAATGCTGCAGCAGATGGCGATCATGGTACGCCAGAATATTCTCCACCATCGCCAGCAGATTAATCGGAGGGTTGGGGAAGTACTCAAACCAGTGCTGACACCAGTTCACTGGAAATATACAGAAAGCTGATGCTTTTGTTTTGTTCTTCTATCTGGACAGCTTGGTCAGTAAACAATCACAGGCTAAGACACTAACATCAGTACACACTGCAAGGTGACACTAATATCAATACACACATTGATGACAGACCAACACCTTACATTACTACACATGATACGGTGATGCCAGATCATCCTATAATTGCCTTCCATCTTTGGTTTTTCTTTTGTACCAGTCATAGGGAAGACTAGGTGACACACTAACATCAGCACACAAGGTGACACTAATATCACTACACACATTAATGACACTAACATCTAACATCAGTACCCATGCTACATGGTGATACAATAACATCAACAAACCAATTACAAGATAACACATTAATATTGTACACACATGACAAGGTGGTACACTGACATCACTTGCAAAGCAAAGTTAGCAAGCTATAAATATAACAGGTCAGCAGTGTAAAGGTCTGCACACTGTGCTCAAGACTGACACAGCAAGTATAGTATATAATAATAAAATGCAAAATTTGTAAAGCGTATACTCACACTCCTAAGGAGCATGCTCTTAGCGATTAAGAACAAAAATCGAAACATGGACAGCATACGAGGGACACGAAAACAAATAACATACGAACTATAAAAGAATCAACAACCGTTCTAAATGAAGAATAAAATCAAACAAAGAAAACACAAAGAGGAACCAATAACAAAAACAAGAACAAAACACAGACAGTATACGAGGGACAGGACAACAAACAAATAACGTATGAACTATAAAAGAATAAACAACCGTACTAAACGAAGAATAAAATCAAATACAGAAAACACAAAGGAAGCCAAAAACCAAGAAGAAGAGCTGAGAGTAACATGATATTGCAAAAAGGAAGGACGTGAAAAAGGACCAGCATTATGGGAAAGATTGTTAGGAGAAATATTTACGGAAGAGGTGTGCTTTCAGTGCATGTTTAAAGGATTCAATAGTGCGGTAGGTGGCGGGTATGGAAAGGGAGAGAGTTCCATTGTTTCACTGCACAATAACTAAACATCCTGTGGCTATATGTTGTTGTTGTGGTGACAGGAAGAGTAAGGAGACCATCATCAAATGAGGGATGTAAGGGATGTAAGTATGTAAGGGAAGAGCAGTTCAGAGAAATAATCAGGACAGGTGTCAGCAAAGAAATTGAAACACAGCACAGACATACATTACAGATGTTACATGACATTAGTTCTCAGTGTCCACATTTCACAGTGATAAATCCATGTAAATTTTTTCTGAATAATGAGACAGCAAAGAATGTATTCCATCCATCCTACAAGTTACATTGTCATACATGGAACTGCTTACACAATTGTGCATGCAAATGTTTACACTCCTTAACTGTTCAAACAACTATTCAAACAACTATTCAGTAACTGTCCACAACAAAAATAAACCTTCATGCAACTGTACTCATGAATGTTCATGCAACTGTTTGCATCCATGTTATTGCAGGCATGTGTCTGTGAAGATTCCTACCTAAGATAGTAGCTACCATCTCAAAACACACCAGGTGGTTGTTCTGAAAGAGCTTGACGAACGGAAATGCCAGTGAGGGCAGGAACTGCGTCTCTCCAAAAATAGGTGCCCAGTGAGCCAGCGCCGACAAAATTCTGAAATAAGATGCTGCTGTTAGTTACTGCCAGGTCTGAGGACAAAGATCCTAAGTATTACCTTTCTCAAAGATGTGAATGAGAACATCTGTCAATGTGTACACATGCGAGGGGAGAAAACAATTTTTAAACACAAATCATTGAGCACCACAAACAGATAAACGAGTTTTCCAACAAGACTTTATCAACATCATCATCATTATTATTACTACAGTAAAACCTCTTTATTAAGATGTTCCCTATTAGACTCCCCTCCCCAATTCTTAGTTACAATCCAAAAAATGTTCATGGATGCATTTTGCTATATAAATGTCATCTCTATTACAACTAACTCCTCAACCTGACTTACAACTGACACCTTGTGCTTTATTACAACTTTATTGCAGAAGTCACGGGTTAAAAAAAGAAATTACATTTATTACAGAAATTTAAAAATTAAATCTTCAGTGAAGCGTGATAATGGCAGAATAAGCATGATCAAGAAAAATCAAAGAAAAACATAATGGTATGGCTTTTATTTCAACACTTAAATCAATAAACTTAAATTAGTGTTTGAAGTCATGGTTCCTGAAATTAAAGCAGACTGGTTGATCTCCTTACTATAACCCCATTCAGTTATGACCTGATTTTGGTGGATTTTAATGAATCTTAATAGGAAGGTTTTACTGTATTAGAGAGAAAAAATCTCCCGAGTAGCTCCTCACTACAACTTTCAAAATAAGTTTGCAGTTGTTCTCCAAAATTTCTCAACAATCAGAAAAATAACCTCTGGAGGATGCGGAGAAGTTTGCTGCTCTTGATAGGGTATGCCTTGTGCAGGTTGCTGTAAGCAGGGTGCACTCCTTTGTCAACCAATGCTCCATATGCTGCATGGTTCTCTGGCAAGCACAGAAGCTTGCGCCAGATAAACATCCTGTCAAAGGAATATTGGTGAAACTAGAACTCAAAGCTACATGAAGACAGTGTCTTAAACAGCATCATACAACGCTGGACAGGGAAAGGGTTACTGAAAGAAAGACCCAAACTCAATGTTAAGCACCATTTCATATGACTTAAATGAACCGAGGTTTTTCATGGACCTCACTTGTTAAATAAAGCTAGACAATGATGGATGGCAAGGTTAAAAAAATATACTTCCAAGATGAGTTGTAATGCTCCTTTTTCTCCTGATATTGCAGTATTATATGATAGTACACTCAAGTGTCATCTGACACATCGTGCATTTTATGCTCCATCATTTGAAACAGAAAGAAGTTAATACACAGCACAAACTCCCTATCATACTTTTAATAAATAGCTGTCATAATGACTTTGCCAAAAATTAACAAGCTAAAAGACATTCCATGCAAAAACTTAAACATAGCAGCTCACTATGTTTTTCTAGTAACAAGGTACACAATATTTAACTTGAACATCTGCTTCACAGCAATAGAAACCATCAGGATGGTTTTTACAGGAAGGTAGTTAAAGAATGGATGAAAGCCTTACCTGTATTTGGATGGATACTCCCCATACCCCTTCAGGATAGCCAGCAGTTTGTCTGTGTTAAGGCTGCACACCCCTCCAGCCTTTTTGTATGTCCCCATCTAAACACATTTGGCCGCACACACATGCATGCACACACGCACACACAAGCAGGGTCAGGTCTGACCATTTATTTGCCATCTCTGACCTGGTGCAACAAAAAGGTACAGCCACATTGAGGCACACTGACACACCAAGAAACCCGTGAGCACAGACATTGTTTGACAAACACCACACAGCCTACAAACTCAGTCCACAATGATCCACTTACCTCTGTGCTTTGACTGTGAAGTGGCTTGGTCTCCAGCTTGTTGGAGTCATCTGCTGTCGCCTCACCTACACTTCTCACTGTACTGTCAGTGGACATCGTGTCAGACATCTTGTTGCTCCGTACAACTTTTACCAGAGGAGCTGGAGGCTGAACTCATGAAAACAAAAAACTCCATAAGCTGCTTCCTCGGGGATTTTCCCATTTTTCTAGCAGAACAGTTTAAACATCTACACACATATATATATATAGTTTTATAACTACATTACTGCTGCCATAAAAAGTATGTTTAGGCTTCTCAAAATGTTGTCACATGTCTGCATGAAGCTTAGAATGTGTTGTGACAATGATAAGGACCTTAAGGTAATTAAGAAAACATGCTCAGTACAGAGTAAGGAGTTCAGGTTTTGCTATGTACTGATACTATGTCATTACAAGGTACTGTAAGGACCACAATGGAAATACTAAATACAGAGTAAAGAGTTTAGGCTATGTACCAATACTATATTATTACAAGGTAACTAAAATGGAAAAATACTTCTATTACTGGTGTTGACAGTTTTGCAAACTATATGACAGAGCCAATTATATATCTGAAGCCTATCCATATAACTGTGATGATAAAGTCTACCTTGTTGATGTCTGCCCACAAAGCTTGCAGGCTCAAGATATGCAGATTCCCATCATCCATCACTCCCACAAGATATCGGCCATTAGGACTGACAGCTACATTGTTGAGGCGACAGTCTATGGTGCCCACATCAAACAGCAGACGACAACTGTCAATATTGATAAAGCGCATGATTCCATCCTGTGAGAGAACTCCAAGAATCTGGAAATCACCAAATACATATAAATTTCTGAAATAATCTGACAAAAATTATGAGAATGATGCAACCCAACTAGGAACATGACTTAAGGAGGAAAATGTATTCAGGGAACCATTCCACTGATTTCCAAAGTTGGAAAATGCTATTTTCTTTGCCCTATAGACCTTGTGAAAATTGATTTTTAATATCAACATTGTATTTTTGTAATGCGATAACCTGAAAATTCAGATTACAAAAGATTACATATATATATATACTAACATAATATGAACAAGACCGATAAAGAAATTTAAGACCTGGTCAAAACCATCCTGGAAACTGTCAGGAAGGAACTCTAGCTGCTTCACTGCGGTGACTTTGGTGGGCATCTCAATAACACGTAGCAGCCGACGTGTGTCAAGAGACCACAGGTGGATAAATCTTGATCGCCCACCTGCTGCAAGCATTCGTCCATCCCTGAAAAGCCACACACCTATATGTATGCATGTGCATACACCCACACATATATTTAATAATGGGTGGTCTCTGCTGCAGCATGTATCAGAATTAAACCCATTCAACAATCATCTAACAGGGTGAGGATAAAACTTTTCTGCCCTGTTGAAGCTTGTTTTAAATCTTTCCTACTTGGACAATGCCCTTACATTCCCTTTAATCGCTTGCAATTTGCTCATCCAAGAACACGAATCATTCGTTTTCACTAAAAATGTCTTCAAGCAAAATGTTTACAATTAAAATGATTCAAGATGAAGTCACATAGTATACAGTCAGCTGATGAAGTCAAACAGTAGTGTACAATCAGTTTATAAAGTTACACAGTAGCGTATAAGTCAGCTGATGTCACAGGGTAGTCAGTCAATGAGGTCACGAGTGAAGTAGTCAGCTCATAAGGTCATACTGAGAGCGAGACAACAAACAGTCCACTGGAGATGCTGCTAAGTTGCAGATTTATGGACAGCTTCTCAGTCATGGGTAACATACTACCCCCACCTTGTTGCAGCAAAGCTTCGGTACTGCGGACTACTCCCTGAGGGAACTGGCAACTGGTATTTGCAGGTCAGCGTCTCACATTCCCAAGCAAAGATGGAGTCATCACGGAAGCACGTCATTATCAGATTGCTCATGGGTAGAAAAAACACCTAGTTTTTAAAAAAAATATTAGAGGGTACCCACCATTAATCAAGTAAGACTTGTAAAATGTAAAAATAGGCAAGTAACAAGCTCAAAGTCAAAATCTAGATCAGTTACACTGTTTGAAATCACCTGTTAAGGGGAAGACTCTGTTGTCAGAGTTCTTATTCCTATACATCCCCTCTGAAGCATAGGAAATGTTGTCAGACTATTTAAGGATAATTTTTATAAAATCCTCTCCCCAAATTTAGGCCTTAGGCTTAGACATGCTGTTTCTCCTTGACTCACACAGCAAAGACCTATTAAAGTCTTGTTATATGATTTGACCAAACTTTTCCCTTTCAAAATCAAGATTTTTTTTTACATATTTGCATCACTAAAACAGAAAATGGTAACAAAATAGTAAACAATATTTTAAATTTTTATATTAGAAAGCACTTATACATTTCTGGAGTAGTTGATTTGCATGAGAAAATATTTTATAACTTTTTAAAATTCTTCCTCAGCAATTTTTTAATCTCAGTCCCAAAGGCATTGAAAAACCTGTTAAGCTGAACCCATTAATGGAAATTTCCTGCAAGAAAATAAATACTTTATGACTAAGAATTCTGAAATCTACTTTTTTCCCCTACTCTATGGAAAAAAGGATGTGCAGAAGGACCTATCACACAACAGAAATTAATAAACTGCTTAATATTTACCTGCAACAGTCCAACATCCTCTTTGTTGTTAAGCTTGCGTTTCCGCTGGAAAGTATCCATATCCCACAAGTGGGCGGTATCTACCGATGTGGTTAATGCATATCGACCAGAAGCATGAAGGGAAATGCTGTGTATGGCAGATTCATGGCCTTTCATCCAAGCAATCATTTCCCTGGTGTCTGCACACAATAATATAAATAGCAATACCATGGATCCAAACATTTCACTGATCATTGTGTTACTGAACAGATGTTACTGTGTCATGCCAAACATCAGATCTGAATATAAAGTCAGACTTTTCTTAGTTATGTTTATGTTCTTAACCCCAAGCTAAGGAATGCTTCTGCCAAATCTGGTGAAGATAAGACAAATGGCGTGAATCTGCACTAGATCTGAATCAGAATGACAGACAAACATACAAACAAATAACAACCATCTGATCCTACTTTATTTAGAGTATATATGCCAGTCCACACATGACATGCTCAAATGCATGCTGTCATACACATGCACACACACACACATGTGCACACAATAAACACAAAAGATCTATGTCATGGTAAAAATTACCAGCATCAAAACATTTGAGAGAGTAATCTGACAAGGCAACCAGGAATTCAGAAGGTCTGTGAAGGCTGAAGGCAAGGGCAGTGCAAGGATGGCCAGTCTTCTGTATCAGCACAAATCTTGCAAGGGACAAAGAAAAATAGAATGATACAACAATTACAAGCCTACAACAAACATTCAAAGGATACTGAGGTAGCAAACATAAGAGTAACAGCTGACACAAATCAAGCATTAGACAGTTAGGTGTTTGGGTCAGAGATTAATTACTCACCTATTCTTGCAAAGGTCAAACAAGAAGATATTTCCATGGTGGTCACTTGCAATGAAGCCATCACCTGACTTGTTGAATGCTGCATGCAAAAATCGAACATTTCGTCCATTGCTTCCCGACGAACTAGGAACACTGTGTGTGACGGTCACCATTAACCTGAAACATTTGGTAAACATTAGCTGTCCTAGCAGAATAGCACATTAATCCTTTTTTAACAAGATGTAAGTCTACAATAAACTTTTATTTAAATGGAAAAAGCAAAAAACGTTTGCCTCTCTCTACATTATTTGACTGGCAAAGCATAAAATAATTGGTACCTGCAATCAGCACATGAACTGCTTTTTAATAGTTTATCCAGTAAGATGACTAATACAACTTTTTTCTTTCCAAGGAGACATAAGACATGACATAAAATAAAATGTTCACTTGCATTTTTTTTTAATAATATTAACGGAATGATTGCCAACACTCATTTAAAGTTACTATCATCTGAAGTTACTCAGACATTCCAAAAACGAGAACTTTTGAGCCTTTATAAAACCTTTTTAACAGACTTTCTTTCATATGTTTATGGAATGGACTCTGTGTGTGTGTGTGTGTGTGTGTGTGTGTGTGTTGATAGTGTGCCATACACACCATTATGCTGATGTTAAAGCTGCTAAAATACAATGTATATTAAAACTGAAACAAAGCCTTACCCATCATCACTTGAAGGAGTAGGCTTCCTGTGCCATATCTTCCCCCTGGACTGCTTACACAAATCTAGTATGTTCATCATGGTCTAAATGCCGCAGAAATGTAGCCTAATATCAATGTATCCACAAAACAAATGATTACGTGTTCTTCAACTCCATCGTTGACGTCGACTCTTATCTGCGTGTGCTACGCTGTAGTCCTTGATCATCTGTCGAAATCTTACGCAGTTTCGCTCTCGTTGAAGCAGTCAACTACTAAGTTATTTAAACCTAAAATAGGAAAACGCTTAACAATAAAATAACACTTTTTGAAGCAGCAAACGTGACTAAAAGAAAAAGAGAACCATGGTTGAAAGACTTTAGTAGCATGCAGGTTGCCAACCTGAGTCTCAACATGTTTCAAACATGTTAGCGCGTCTTGTTTATGGATTGCTTTAAAAGGCCGAAACAACAATTATAGGAAACGAAGTAAAGGTCTCACAACGAACTATTATTTATTACAAGACAAAAGTTAAGTTTAAGAGGTTTTGTGAATGTGATAACTTTACTTTATAATAATAATAATAATAATGTTCTAAATTTCTCACTGTGATTCTATATTTTAATAACTTCCGGTCCAACGTGAACGTGCAAAAGGAAAGCAAGAAGAGCCACGTCAGTCTTGGGATTACTGGGTGTAGAACTATCTCGCAAACAACTGCGTTGCATTAGACGACTTCAGAACGATGGCATCGAATGATATTGGTGACTGGTATCGGGGCATACCCCAGATTACTCGGTACTGGTTTACAGGTACCGTTGTTGTGCCGGTCGCTGCAAGATTGGGACTTCTGAATCCTTTTTGGCTGCTCTTATCATTCGATCACTTTATTTACAAGTTTCAAGTAAGATATCTTTTGATCTTTGTTTAGTCCATCATTGTGGCTGATTGAGATCCTCAGTTTAATTGAAAAAAGTATATTAAGGATTATTTTTTCTTTCAGGTATTGATTGTACTGGTGTTAGTCACAATATATAAATTATAAAATTTCGTGTCTCAGTAATATTTATTGTATTGTCACTGCGCAGAATTTTAAAGATGGTTTATATTCTTGCCAGAGGGATTTGTGTAAGAAAAACAGACTTTCAAAATCTTGTATTCTGTAATCAATAGAATAACATCGAAGTTTTTTTTTACTAGTAGAATGACACAGCAACATAGGTAAAAATGCACCAGCCCGTGTAAACTGCACAAAAATATTCTCAAATCTGGGGCTTACTTCTCTAATAATAATCGTTAGCAGCTTGTCTTAGTATCAAGTTAAACTGCAGCAAATACATGGATATGGATGTGTGTTATTGCTAGGTTTTTGTTCACAGTTTCAGTGTTATGTCCTAATAAATGTGTATTTCAGATATGGCGACCACTCACAGCTGCATTATACTACCCTATATCAGGACCACGAGGATTCCACTATTTAATGAATTTATATTTTCTTTACTCCTACTCATCCCGACTTGAAACAGGTTAGAGGAAAATATTCATGATAACTGTCATACAACATGCTCACCATCAAAGGGATTCATTTTAATTTTATTTAATGAAATGCAGTGAATCAATTGTTGAGTCTGATGCACTGTCACATTTAATTGTTAGTTTAATATTAGCAGTATTTTAAATATTATTTCATTTTTTAAGACATTATTCTGCTAGAGTTGACTAAAGATCTATCAGATTTCCTCCTATTCTTTAAAAATGTTTAAAAAATTTTTTAATTAATAACTTCAAAGAATAGCTACTGTTTTATTTTCTTAGGTGTGTTTGATGGCAGACCGGCAGACTATCTGTTTATGCTGCTATTTAACTGGATTTGCCTTGTTGTATCCTTTTTATGTAGCAGACATTCTTGTCAATAACCTCTTGCAGCAACAACTTTACCTTTGTTAACTATTCCTATGCCCTGCAGAATATGTACTCACTTTTTTTGCAGTACTCCAAGAAGTCCTATTCATGTTATGAATCCTACCAAACTATTGATGAACATGTGATAAAGAGTTACAGATAAAAGGCTAAAGTTTTATAACAACAGACACCTAGTCCTTAGGTAGAGCATATTTTTTTTGACATAAATTTTACTAGTAAGTTAGTAATGTTTTGATCATTCTGATGCACTTGGACTGAAAGCATTAAACACTGATTATTTTACTTTTTCCCCTTAACCATAATCTAGATAATTGGGCTTGCTGCTGAGCTGATGGTAAATTTTATTATACATTTATCAACAAGTTCATTTAAAATGTCACATTTTGAATCACACTAGAATTGTTTATTTTAATGATGAAATTAAAAGAGGTAAGTAAGTTCCCATTCCGAAGGTTGTCTTGTTAACTGGTCACAGGGATGAGGTGAGGAAGAGTCAGTTTTTTGCTTTGTGTGTAACAAGCTACATGTATAATAAGTGATGTGTGTAACAGCAATGTGAGCTTTATCTGACTACACTTAATGTCAAGTTTCTGATTACACAAGTCCATCTTAGCAGCAGAAATAGTGACTGTTTCAGTACATATATATTATTTCTGATGTCAAAGATTATAAAGCTTATCCAGACTTGCTCGAATCAGATTTTAGGGATCTCACTGCAAGAACAGTTACCATTGTAGCATTAGATGTTGTGCCTTGATAAAGAGTTTGGGTGTAATGATCCTCTGGGCAGATTTTGATGGATCCTCTGGTCCTGAGTGTTCTGTATGTCTGGTGTCAGCTCAACAAAGACACAGTTGTGCAATTCTGGTTTGGAACCAGATTCAAGGTGAGCATATGCGTTTATTTTAGTTATGACAGATTGTCACAATACGTTTACAAGGCTTAATACATATACCAGCAAATGCTAACTGTAAAGAGGTATAAGGTGTGCACTTGCTCCAATCAAGTTTAACCAGGTGAAGAATGTAGTTCTACACGTGAACTGTAGTGAGGTGTGAACTTGCTAGAATCAAGTTTTACCAGATAAATGTAGCTCTACACATGTGAAACATGGGATTTTCCATCCACAAAATGCAAGGGGATTTCTGACTTCCCTTTAAAATTGTTGGGATTTTCTGATCTTCTCATAAACTATTAGAGTTTTTCAGCTGTCCATATTAACATATTGGGAGAGTGATTATTGACCATTAGCAAAAAGTGCACATCAGTGTACATTATTTAATAGACTGTTGTGATCTTGAGGTCTGGTGTTAAAAAAAGCTACTTCGAATATTCTATTTTTTACATATGTAAAACTGTGCCATTGATTTGGTAATCAGTAATGACAAAGTATCAGTCTTCATACATCTGGTTTATTGCATATTGTCTGGCACAATGAGACTGCCAGTTTGATTACATTTCCTTTCCCATTTTGCAAATTTTCTGCAATTACTTGGAGCATAGGTGTGTGAGCAAGGTCACTAATGATTGGCTAATTAGTAATAGATAATTTATTAACATATTTCATCATGACTGGCTTTCTGTTTTTCAAAGGCCATGTATCTGCCTTGGGTTCTCTTTGCCTTTAACCTCATCATTGGCAGTGGGTGAGTCACAAAATGTACATGTGTTGAGCTAACTTGTGCATGTTCTTTAGCATTATAGTTTTAAAGGACAACATGATTGCTACATTGTTTCTTTATGATTGGGTTGAGTTTGTTTGTTGAGTACATAATTATGCTTATTTTCAAGATATAAGTCTTCAAACATTGGCATTCTCACCTGTCACTAGGAAAGCAGGAGAAAAATACTCACCTATACTGCAGAGTTCTGTTAGCAAATCTAGCATGTCTTCGAGTCAAAAGAAGAAATATCACTAAGGTTGTCATGATCAAGATGTGATTTTTTACCCATAAATGAAACAGCTAATTTTGGAATACAATCTTACAGATTCAAACTTTTTTTAGAAGTTTCGACTCAAGTTTTAAAAGAATTAAAGGTCCAAACTGAATTCACTTAACAGAAAGTAAATCTTCTCCAGATCAAAATTTAATGGGCTTGTTGCCCATTACCATAATGATCATTGCAGTCTACATTGTATTATTGATTCTCTGTTACTAAGTGAGCATATTTGAGTTAATTTTTCCGTGTGTATTATTGTTAATAAAAAATAAACATTTCAAATGTGTGTTTTCTAAGATATACTCCTGTAATTTTTTATTTGATAGATGGTTAATTTCCAGCATTGTATTTTTATTTTATAGCTACAATTCACTGCTGATAATGACTTTTTTAACCATTAAAAATATAACATAAAAATGCGATACATATTTATCAATATAAAAAGTTATTTCTTCTTCATTTAGCTTTTTACTTATTCACACATGTTCCTGTTTAATCTCCTCATACACGCGTGTCATTACACATTAGGTACTTTCTCCATAGGTATTACAGTTACAGGAATTCAAACACTTGTGCTTTCAATGCTAAGGGAGTAGTACTGGGGCGAAAGTTTAGAACAGCTACGTGAAAAGATTCTCTCTTTCTTAGCAGTCTCATAAAAGACAGTGTAGGGTAGCACCGTTAGGAAAGAATATAAAATTCTATGATGCAGCTATAAATGTTTGACATTATGCTATCCTATAATGTTTGTGTGCAGTGGCATGATGGAGCTGTTTGGTATTGTGGTCGGACATCTGTACTTCTTCCTTATGTTTAAATACCCTCAAGACTTTGGTGGAACTCAGCTGCTTGGCGTTCCCACATTTTTGTGAGTTTCTTTTATATTTACATGAGGACACATGTGTTTGAGTGAGTACCTGCATGATTATTTCATGCCAGAGCACAAATAAAAAAATTTATCTGTATATTGTTTTTACATGTATTTCCCAAGTTCTTGGCACGAGAAATTATAATGTACTTTAAAAATAATAATAAAAATTAATTATACTAACACCTTGATTGTGCTGCAGGTATAAATATTTCCCCAATCGTCAAGGTGGTGTGGCGGGCTTTGGCACAGCACCATCCAGCAGGCGTCCAGCAAATAATGCTGGAGGTGGTCGTCACAACTGGGGCCAGGGCCAGCAACTAGGGGGCAACTAATAAGGCCTGGGGAGGACTGGTGCAGATGGTACCCCCTGTGTCTCCAAAATCATTGGTGTCTTTTCACTTGCAGCATGAAACAGCATATCTGCTAAGTGATTAACCTGAAAATGTTTGTGGCAAATAGAAAATTTTTGAAGGATTGTGGTTTTGGGGTGAGCTGCAAACCCTGGATGATGAAGACGGGTTACCCTTGAAAGCAAGGCAGCTTGCAGGATGTGTGACCAGAAATCCAGTCCTTCTCTCAGACGGGTTGGGTGGGGGGGGTGTCAGTCACCTGACTTCCACTAGACAGGTGTACAGTCCTGTTGTACAAAGGGTGGCATGGGGCTCGTGTGATCCTCCATCAGCATTTGAGGGGTATGTCACTGTGTACATACTGCAAATGACTGTGTGCTTTAAACCCATAAAAGGTGGCGTTCAGCAGCGCATTTCAGAACAGACCATGAAAATAATTCATAATTTAAAATAGTGTCGTCTTTGAAAATCCCTCACTATCTGACAGCATCTTGTTTGGCACTAAATTTATCACTTTCACTTTACCATCACCTGGAATTATGAGGCTTTTGAGGCCAATGTATATATTGTGTAGTTTGTTTTACTTCTGTGATGTTGCTCATTAAGATGTAGATTATCTGTTGTAGCTTAGCACTGCAGAGGGGTAATGTTCTTGAACATATTGGGCTGCAGGATGCACGTGAAAATGCAGTAAAAATTCTTAATATTTTAATTTAAATTGTCTTGTTAAAAGGAAAAATATGGCGAGAGGAACTGTGAGTGAGTGAACTGAATGGCGTGTGAGTGAAAGAAGGTGGCTGGTGCATCTGTGTTGTCTGGTAAAGTATAGCTGTTTTATGTCCTGTTTCTTTTCATGACTGCTGTTGTTTTGAGTTGTGATGAGAAAGAACACAATTTGATTTCACATTTAGCATTAAGCTGAAACATTTCTGGAAAATATTTTTAAGCATAAAATTTTGCTTTATTTAACCTTCTTCATAGTATGTTGTCTTGACTGTTGCGTGTATGTATGAGTGAGATGGGGGAAGGGGCAGGGGTTAGTTAATAAATAGCACATTTACACATGCACATGTGGGCTTATTGGCAACCTTGGCAAGAGAAATAGCAAGAATTTTACCCCCCAAAAAATGTTTTTGTTATTATGTTTCACAATATGCTAAAACCCTGAAAATCCAGTTCTCACATAATTCGAGAGGAAGAACTTAAAAATAAATGTGCTGGTAGTAGAGTTGTACACCGTGTCCATACTTGGTGTGTATTTACCAAGTAGATTGTCATATTTACTTCTGTTGCCCTGCTGTCATAACAAACTGCTTCACTTACCTCCTGACTAAAGGAACATCTCGGCTTGTCCAACACCAGTGGTAGCACTTCTCTGCAATAGTATTAACTACAACAAACAATGCTGTTTTGTGTTCAAAAAGATCTTGTTTTATTAAAAGGGTGTGTGTGTGTGCACGCTTGCATATCATTAGGTGATCATGATTCCTAAGTAGATCATCACCCTAAGAAAGATAACTCGACACTGAATCAAGTGTGTAGAGTAACTCCCCTTGGAATTGTCGAGCAGGAGGGTTTGTAGGGGAAGTTGTCTTTTCACCAAGCATGGAAGTAGAATACTAGCTGTGATATTACACACCATATCAAATTATTTCTGCTGTACTGGATCACCAAAACTGTTAAAATAACCTTTCTTGTATTTACACGCAACGGTTTGGAAAAAAGTGTTGAAGAACTGGAACAACGATCCTTCAACAGGCCTCCAGACCTAAGACCACTGACAGCTTCAGAATGAGCTAATCAGTATACCACGTGACAGTAATTACCATGCTTTATGCTGCAAATATCTCTCCTTACCTCTGAAATGAATTATAAGGCTCAGATGGTCTGTTATTATTCTTGATTGCTCATTTTATGCAGAGCCGCGAGCAACATGGAAAAGCACTGGGTTGCCAGGTGCTAAAGTCGATCGATCCAATATCGACCCCCGCTAATGATCCTCCATCCTCTCACCTCCGTCAGGCATCACGCAAGTGCATGGTGTCCTGTTGCAGGACCACTTAAGCCGCCTTCACACCTTGCAACAATAAATGAAGTGGTTAAGAACTCCACCGTCGACAAGAAAAACCTTTTTATTTGCCGAAATACAAATGTTTCCGTCCTTATCTCCGTCTGTCTTCAGATGATACAGCCACCCAGTAAACAACCGCTTTTATGAACATGATTCATGTCCTGCCTCCATCACAGCTCAATCGTCTACCCGGGTGCTAATGCATGGGTGGTCTGTGCTGAAACTTTTTTTAAGGGGAAGAAATGGGTGTAAGACTGTAAGTGCAGGGCGAGGGCACACAGAGCCACTGAATGGATTGTTGATGGCACAACTTCTCTCCCCACCTACAGTTACTGATTAGTGACAAACCCTCGTCCGCCAGGTGAAATTACTGGCGATATTCAGAGACAAGTCTGCGCTTCTAAGATGTTACTGATAGGAGAACCTGGCCGTCAGTGATCACTGATGATGACAGTCAATGACAACTTTTGTCTCAGAGTGAAAGTGCTGATGATGTTTAGTGATATAACTTCTACATCGGAGTGAAATCTGATGATGATATTAAGTGATATGACTTCTGACTCGGAATGGAAACTGCTTTTCGTGATATAACTTCTGTCTTGGGGCGAAAACTGATGATATTGTGTGGTATAACAGACAAAATATACTTGGTGGATGACATCGAGTGACAGCATTTTGCACCTGCGATGCAAGAACAGTGGCTGGGAGGCTAAAGTTTTATTTTATTTCTTCCACCGTTCAAATTGACAAGCTGATGAATCACGTGGTATGACTGTTGTTTTATACCGCCTCTCTTACCTTCGCAGGTTGACTTCACTGGACCTTGTATTACAATGGTAAGCCTACTGATTACACGTACACCTGAATAGACTGTAGTACTTAGTAAACTTGTAAACTGAGCATTTACTATATTTTAAACGAACCAGATACATAAAACTGTCGTTATGTCGAGACAGGATGTCAGCCGTTGTATAGCAACACACACACTTAGTCCACACAAGTCACAAGCCTGACGCAGGAGAGGAGACCAGGTGAGTCGCAGGTTGTAGTCTAACCTCTGAGCCATCGCGAAAGCATGGACCGTGCTACACCGGGGGTTGGTTGTCTGCCACCTGGTGTTCGCCTGCTGCTCTGACGGACACGGCACGATGACATCGAAGATTAAATGGTTGGAATGAGAGGCGCTTTCAAAAGTTGATGATAGAAAGAAGAAGTTCCCCTGCCCCCAAATGCAAGTTGCCAGAAGTGTGACAGGTTCCACTGACAACATGATGTCAACGTGAGAAGTAATTTGTGTAATAATCACAGTTAGTAATGTTGTGTAATAATCACAGTTAGTAATGTTGTGTAATAATCACAGATTTTCTGTGGATTTCTGTCCTTCTGCCAGACCTCTCCAGCCAAAGACAAAACCCGGGTATCTTGCCGGTACCCGAGGACCAAAGACGTGACAGACGTGCTGCAGGCCACTCGAGTCAAAGACAGAAGTCATGACCCAGGGGTCAGAGCGGGGCAACCGTCACGACATCCGTACAAAAGCCGTGGCACCGTGCTGGCCGGCATCGTGGCCACTAACAGACGTCTGTGAGTCCCAGACTAACCTACAGTCTGTCTGTCTGTCTGTCTGTCTGTCTGTCTGTCTGTTCACAAGCTGTAATCATCACTATATGTCCTCGCGTCGCCAGCAGTCTCATTGTCCGTCTCAGTCTCTACGCCAGTCTGTCTGTTTACCTGCCTGCATGTTTGTCTGCCCGCTTTCTTTTCTGCCTTTCTCGTCGTTTGACTCAGTCCTGTGTTGTTGTGAGTTGTTTGTTATTGCAATAAACTAGTGTCATGCCAAGCAAGTATGACATCTCTGTTTATCTAGATATCTGCCGTGCCAGTGCCATGAAGTTACTTGTCAATGCTCACGAAAAGTCATGTCATGTCGATGTGCTAGTGACATATTATGTGGGTGTGTTAGTGTCATGTCATGTTGATGTGGCATATTATGTGGGTGTGTACTAAGTGTCATGTCATGTCGATGTGCTAGTGTCATGTGGTGTGTTAGTGTCATGTCATGTCGATGTGCTAGTGGCGTATTATGTGGGTGTGTTAGTGTCATGTCATGTCGATGTGCTAGTGGCATATTATGTGGGTGTGTTAGTGTCATGTCATGTCGATGTGCTAGTGGCGTGTTATGTGGGTGTGTTAGTGTCATGTCATGTTGATGTGGCATATTACAAGGGTATTGTACTAAGTGTCATGTCATGTCGATGTGCTAGTGTTATGTGGGTGTGTTAGTGTCATGTCATGTCGATGTGCTAGTGGCATATTATGTGGGTGTGTTAGTGTCATGTCATGTCGATGTGCTAGTGGCATATTGTGTGGGTGTGTTAGTGTCATGTCATGTCGATGTGCTAGTGGCATATTGTGTGGGTGTGTTAGTGTCATGTCATGTCGATGTGCTAGTGGCGTGTTATGCTGATGTACAAGGTGTCAAGTTGATTTGGTCATGTCATTTGGTCTGGTAAATTGTGCCATGTCGATATGTTATTCGCTTATTTCATTAATTCATGTTCTTGACCTTTGGCTGACCTGGACGCAGTGGATGTCAAAGGTCGCCGCTCAGTGACCTTTCTTGTCCGCTTCGTGAGGTCAGACTCTCCAATGTTACATGTTGCTCACGACATACCATCAGTATTCATACACTAGTGAAACGTTTGAAACGCCTGTTGACATAACGCTGATCCTGCCGATGTTGCAGCTGCTTTTTTAAAAAATAATTTTCCGACATCTGAGGAACTGTTCGGGTATGCTGCTACCCGGTCTAAAGCTAGGCGGTGGTCGACCTTGCGGTCATTGAGCATCACTCCCAACATCACTGTGCCCAGGAAGCTGATAAGACTGCTGGCTCTGTAACTAGAGTCCAGCTAGAATGTCCTTTCTTGGGAATAATCCTAACGACTCGTGTCCCTTTCTTACGCCAGTCTTTGCAGTGAGAGCTGTTCGTGAGGTCCGTCATGTCCACTGATTCATTATCTCATTCATTAGCTCGCCGTACCCTCCACTTGACTTCTACTTCCGCGGATTCTCTTCCCTCCTGGGGAATGATGACGTGTCAGACACCCCCATGCCTGTCCTCCACACCAAGCCATCAGGCTACCAATTCCACCCACCCGTATTCCCCAAAACACTCCCCACCTCTTGTAGGCAAGGTATGGTGGGATTATTACTGAGATCCTGGGGTTAGTGGTGAGGACAAAAACCGTTAGCGCTATCAACCCAAACTAGGAAGGTACCATGATGACTTGCAGGTAAACACCTGACACCTGATCTGACCTACATTCCCTGCCCGACTACGTGTTCAACCATGTTCCCTTCCCACAGAGGAGCCATCAGAAGCCCCTCCCCACCTAACCTACCCCCCTTCCACCCACACACTTTCAGTCTTGTGATATTACGTGGCAGTGGCTCTGTGGCACCTGAGGTACATCTGTGGTACCTGTAGCACCTGTGACACACCTGTGGTACTTGTAGCACCTGTCGTACCTGTGGTACCTGCGGCACACTTGTGATACCTGTGGCACCTGTCATATCTGTGGCACACCTTTGGAACCTGTGGTACACCTGTGGCACACCTGTGGTACCTGTGGTTCCTATGGCACCTGTGGCACACCTGTAGTACCTGTAGCACCTGTGGTACCTGTAGCACCTGTGGTACCTGTGGCCCTGTCTGCTCCATTAGCGCCGCCTGCTTTTTTATGGCCGCCTGACAAATGGCGCGATGACGACTGGAGGCAATAAAACTCTCCAGGTGAGAATCATGGCCACTGACACTCCAAGCGGCTGACAAACAGGTTCTGGCCGCCGACTGGAAGCGACATGTCACTCACCTTTCGTCTATTGTTGGCAGATCATTCCTTGTTGTGTCACGTGCCCCATCATCGATGAGCGCCGGGGAAGACATGAAAGATAAGCGTTCCAATCCCTCAGCCAGCCACCCAACACATTCTCTACATTTCACTTCAATAACCGGGTACTTCTCTGGCCATGCCAGTGGCTGGCATGTGAATGTGAAATGCCATGTGAAATGTGACCAACTGAGTAGTGGCAGTTGACAAAAGTGATTAAAAACAACTGTTGACACCGTGATGTGCTGTTTGACAAGTAGTGATGTGAGGGATGCGCACTTGAACAAATCGTTGGGTGGATGACCCGAGGCAGACTTGCGGTTAATACTAATAATGGGTATAATGGTATTTGTAGTGCGCAGCGCCACCACCAGGGTGGATCGCACCCGTGTAGACGAGTGGTGTTTGTGAATGGCTAATGGAGCGGGTTGATGTGACGAGGAGACCAGGTATTTATTACCTGGAACACGGCACAGGTGACAGCGCTAAATGGAATGGAAAGGGGTCAGGCCTCCCTGCTGTGTGAAAGTATGTATATATGTATGAAGAGGGTACGAGAGAAAGGAGAGGGTCGCAAGCACCGACCCGTCGATGGCCGGGTGTCGCCAGGTGTCGCTCCTCTCGTCAGAAGCCGCAGTCGGCAGGTGTTGGGAGGAAAAAGTCGAAAACTTTCTGACATTCACCACCACCACAACCACCACCACAACCACCACTACCACCACCACCCAGCTTACGGGCTTTTCGGATTTCTGTGATTTCTGGAAACACCATCATGAAGCCCCTGCCAGTATTTTCTAGCTTCAGACTCGTCCTGGAAGCTTGTGACTCCTGGATTTCTAGTCGAGATTTCATGTTTCGTGACTGGCGGAACCTGGCAGTTATCGTCTGCACGTGGTGACCTCCAGTGGAACAGTGGGACACTGCTGGACTGGTGAAGAAGAACGTGAAGGAGTGTTCTGACTGCTAGAGTTGTCCTGACTGTTGGTGTCCTGACTGTTGGTGTCCTGACTGTTGGTGAGCTGACCTGGAGGTGTTCGGACTTCTCGGGATCATTCTGAGATGAGTCAACGCAAAAGTTCCCTCACACGAGCATCGACTCTGTCCTGTCACGACGGCGCCAGGTGGGTTGGTCACGTGGTGTCTGTGTGCATGCTGGTGTGTTCGAATCTCGGGGACACAGGAACACACACCTGTACATCCCCATCAACCCACCCCAACACACACACACAGTCTTACTCTCTCCTTCCGCTCTTCCAGTCTTACAAACATGTTCTAAGTCCGTCTGCAATGTGACAGAACTCAACTAATGACTAAAACACAACACGACTAATTACTAACTGATCGCACTGTCAAGCTGCCACTCAAGGGCAAGAAAAAAAAGCAAGGATTGATTTAGAGAGTGACACCCCTTTGCGGCCACTTATCGCCCCTGACCTCATGCTGTAGGAAGACAAGAGGAGACAAACTGCTGTATTAACAACATCCTGGCTACAACACGCGGGATGGCGGAGTACGAAAGGTGACAATGGGAATTCGTGTGTTTGCCTGTTTGTGTCTTCTTTTTTTTTTTAGTTTCTTTCATTCTGTCTTTCCTACACTCCGCCATGTCTTAACACCAAAGGGTGCGTTAAATATTTGCTGGTCACTCAGCCCGCCAGTCGCTCTGCTGTTCGGTGTGTGTGTTTGTGTGTTTGTGTGTGTGTTCTCAATCTGTGACAGATGTGTCTGTGTGTGGGTGGGAGGGTGTAAATACCCGTTCAAACGTTCAGATGACCCCAGAGAAGACTTAGATAACATCTGTAGAGATGCAAAGCAGTGTCCGGGTGAACACTGACAGCATTAATGAAAATGAACAATTTATTCTAGTTACCCGACACGCCAGTCCACCCGCTTACTCTGCCAGTTCCGGAGCAAAGGTCAAAGGCGCTGAGGTCTTACAGCAACCACCTGTCCATTCACTGCTCAGTAATCTGTTCATCAAGCCCAAGGATTTTGTCTTCGGCACTCACTAAGGTTCGGGGACAATTGAGAAAGTGAGGGTGAGCGAGATGTTGAGTGGGGGCGAGTTGGGAGGGAGGTGAACTAGCCGGGGATGAAGAATAATCTTAGATGGTGTGATTAGCTGGGAACTGGATGATACTCTAGCTGCGTTATAAACTAACCTCTTTCAAACAGTAAATAGCTAACATCTGTGTAAGACTGTATTTCCAAATATTAAGACGAGGGGCGCTTCACAGTTTTGATAGCTAATTATTGGCTACAAGCACCTGAAGGCTTTGACCCGATGACACATCACAAAAGATCAGGGTATGGACAGACTTTTAACCTCCTGAATTTAGAGCACAAACCGCCAAAGAATGTGAACTGTATATTATTGTGTACACATGTTATACAATATTCTTACATGTTGACCTTCCGCTGGAGTTGAAAAGCTCCTCCTCTTGTTTACCAGCTGCGGTCCCGTCATTCAAAATGTAAAATCGGTTGACTGTTGTCGGTGTTGACTGTTGTCGGTGTAGGGAGGGGTCACTGAGCGGTTTTTATAACAAAACTTGTCGCCAAGGAAGCATTTATAATAGAAAATTAATTCTAAAGTTATATTTATAGTCACAAAAACAGTTCTTTATACTGGGGCGCTATTCACCAAACTCAATTTCCATATCAGCACCGATCATAAGCCAACTTACACAAACAACATGACCCCAAAAGGTCAACTGGGGAACGTGGCAACACAGCAATTGTTCTGTTCACCCCACTCGAGCTTGTCTCACTCACTCCCTTCTCTCTTTCTGTAATCCCTCTTCCCCTCTCTCTCTCATGGGCTAAGAGTTACTTTAGCAAATGTTGTGTACGGGTGTGTCGACGGTTCCTGGGTCCCCCGCGCTGTGTCAACTCAGTTGCCAGCCTACAGTCGACACCAACCATCGTCCGTAGGCTTGGCAGACCGAAGCAACAGACCCCAGGTGACAGTTTATGAACACACTCGGCCTGCCGGGTGGCTAACTACCCGACACTAATGAGCTTGGTTTTGGGAAGTGGACAATGTCGACCTCCGTTGTTTAGACAGCTTGGCGTCGAGGAACTGAGGAAAAGTTGACGAGACATTTTAGAGAATTTTGACAGACCACTAGCTGGTTCTTCTCTACCTACCCCGCACCCGGAACGACAGAGAGCACACCTTGACGGTATCGTGCATGCCAGATAAGATAAGCGAGTGTTGTGACACCTGTCGGTGTTTTGAAGAACATGGAGACAAACAACAATTAAACCCTCGTTCGCAGGATGTTTTCGAAAGCCTGAGAGACGGAACACGTGACTGTCCCCCAGAGGCAGACATCAGAGAGTTCTTGGGTGGAGTTAGTCGATGATGGTACGTACTATCCCCGCGATGAAGTCTATACAAGTGAAACTAAAGCAGGTGTTGCAAGTGTCCCCGGTGTGTCGGGTGTCAGGTGTATCGCTGTATATGGTCTGTTGGCTGTATCTTGGGTGTTGGCTGGACTCGGGTGTCACTCTACAACAGAAAGTGCTGGAGAGGTAAAGAGGAAGCTACCCTCTGTGCTGACGTGGATCGCTGCATTCTTCATTGGTCAGTAAAGGTGACTGAGTGCACAGGTGTAACTGAGGACAACGTGTGACCTGCAGGACTGGGAGTGGCCAGGCGTTGCCTCCCACGTGGCGCAATATGGCGGCCTACAGGTCGGCGGAGGAGACTCACACCTGCAAGAGTGCGGCACGAGACCAAGCTGCAGACGACAAAAAGTGAGTTGTCTTCTCCTAGACGGCGCCCTGTATTTTAACAGCATTTCCCATCTCAAGCTCGCACGTCCCAGAGTCCAGCTAGTCCACTGTCACCACCAAACTCTGGTGTCACTTGACAATCCATTCTCCAGTCCCACGGTGTCCGAGTGATTTCAGTCCCAGGATGTAGCAACTTATATATCTTGTGATAATTATATATATATATATCATATCTCATATCCCAGTGTCTCATGTCTCACTATCTTCATATTCCAATATTCCCGCAGGCCCAGTATCCTATTATCCTGTTTATTTATTATGATAATCGCTGCAAGTTTCTTGTCATCATAATGTGAGACAGTTAGAAGTCCAGACACTGTCCGTGTCACCACAATGTCCAGCAGTCCATGTCCCCCACTGTCCACGTCGTGTAGCGTCGTCAGGACTCACAGCCTCCCAGGCGCAGGTAAAAGGTACGTGCACGCACGGACAGACGGTCCCCTTACACACGTGCACACATGAACACACACACACACACGCACACTGTGTCGCTCGAAATAGTTTGTCCCTTAGTGTCAGCCCCTGACAGCAGGCACGTGGACTACGGACCAGATCACGTGAGATAAAGACGAGAATCTCGCTGACACCAGGCTGAGTGCAGGCAGACATGATAGACTGCGGACTGGAGAGTAAGAAGGAGGAGGGCTTAGGACACTTCATAACTTGACAAGGAGAGGTCACAGGTCACGATCGACAAGACTGAGTTGACAGACTGTTCAGCTCTAGAAGATTCCGCTACGTGTGAGAGAGAGAGACGATAGACGTGGACACAGAGAAGGAAGGAGAATCCTTATCGCTCGTGACGTCAGATGGCAGAGGGCGCTTTAAGCTTCTCTGAAGTTTCTAGAAGACTTGGCGGCATGAAGACTGCTTTGGCTCCAGGCTCGTGGAGAATCACACCTGAGACGACTTTTCCACGAAGGTGTATTGCTATAGTATAGCCCAAGGACTCGTCTCAACCACCTTGTAGCCACAGACGTCATCAGTTCAGCGCCACCTGTAGGTCAGGTGTGTTTTCGTTATCTCCAGTCTCAACGATAAGCCAGTCGTTGTCTCGTCAGATGTTTTGGGGCAGGAGGCGACAAAAGCGGATAAATAATATGTATATTAGACAGTGACACTCAGTGGAAACCTCTCAGGGGAGATTAAGCAGTGTGGGACCAAGGGAGAGCACACGATTTGAGTGTGGTGAATAGCATCCCTTGGCATGTACCCTCCCTTCTCTGTCTGTGTGAATATTTACTTCTCTGTAAATATGTGTAAGATTACCACTTGTCATATTTACCCGTTCCACTGTCTGTGGATGTCATACCCTATCCACCCAACTCTCTCTCTTTGTTTACTCTACCGCCACGTAAATAAACATCTGTTGTCACTCTCTTCACCAAAGGTCTGTAAGAACCTCTTACAGTTTAATCAACCACCTAAAATGGTTTCAGTGTGAGCGGTGCGTCTCTGTCTCTCTCACACCTTAACATCAGGTCTGGCGATCATTTCGGTAGAGGGAGAAGTAAAGTTTACACTCCAGATAAGAAATAACCGGAGGTTACAAGTCTCCACACGTCTTCTCTCCCTTGCCTGTACCCGATGCCCCCAGCGAAAGTGTTTTCTCCCCTGCGCTGTGTCCGCTCCACTGGAGACAGAGTCACGAGCCGTGACGAGCAAGTCTCTGTCACTCGACTGCAAACAGTTTTGAACCCACCTCACAGACTCACAGTGCTTGACACTGCGGCACCGCTGACGTAGACAACAGAAACGAATGTGTTTTGCTTTGACTGGTGACCTATGACCTATGGCAACATCCGACCAGCGTTCAGTGTTCACAGTGCCGTGCACGTGTTTGTCAGCTCACAAACTTCCCGTCACATTTCGCTTCACTCAAATCACGTGAGAGATCGAAAGTTGACAATAAAATCACAGCAGACATCAAACCTTTCTCGTTAACAATAAAACATCTTGTCAGACGCCATATGTCGTGATGCAAAGTACAAACTGAGTTTAAAGTCAGCCTCGTTTTGGAGTTTGAGCAGCTTTGACACATTGAAACACGTTCAAACAGTTGGTACGATGCACCATCTACAAGGATGGCGGTTGCCGCAGTTCCAGCTTTGATTCCCTCAGGTTGTGGGGGCGTCCTGACGGTCCTGTACTCGTGTACTCGGTGTCGTGTGGCCGTCGTGTACTTGTAGCTGCCATGTACTCAGCCTCTGACCTCTGAGGTCTTCAAAGCTTTTGACTGATTGGAGCAGACAACGTTCTGTCGCAGTTCTCCTGAAGACTTGGTCAGGCGGAGGCGCGTGAAGGAAGTGACGTCATTGGCAGACTGACCAATGGCCTCGCGGTGCTGCCAGACTCGGTACCTCGCCTGCAAAGGAAAATTTCACCACCACCACCACCACCACCACTACCCCACCCAACCCAACCCCGTCATGTTGAAAGACATGGAGGGAGGGAGGGAGAAAGCTCCCAAGCCAAGATCCTCTTTTCAAGGATTTATGTCCCCTTCGCCGGCACTTCAGCCGGTTGGTGGCGCAGCCAACGCCCTAAGCCAGTTGCCAATATAGCCGAGGTGTTTGGTGCCATCAGTCTGCTGAGGACGACGCCGACAAGGTGCGCACCCATGTTTGTCACGTGGCTCGTGACGTGTGCGCGCGTCTACAGAAGACTGGCGCTGCGGCGGAGGGTGGTCCGCACGCGGCATGGCCCGGGTCAGAGGTCGAGCTGGGCACTGCAGCGTGTGTGCGTGGTGCATGCTCCTTTGCGCATCGACACCTGAGTTTTTCTTGCCCCGGGTCACACCTGGAACCCACCCGTGGCGCAGGCGGTCATGGAGCAGGGCGGCGGCCGGACAACTCTGTGGCGGAGAGTGGTGACTGCCTCGAGAAGTACTTCCGGTTCCACCGACAGCAGCGCGCTCAACGGAGGAAGCAGCAGTCCTAGAGCTGCAGGACGTGGTAGTGGTGGTAGTGCTGGTAGTGCCGGGAGTCCCAGAGGTGCTGGTAGTGCTGGTAGTCTCAGAGGCGCTGGGAGTGCCGGGAGTGCCAGAGGAGGTGCACGGCTGAGTGCTGGGAGTGCCAGTAGCACCAGTGGGGGGGACAGCAGCATGCAGAAACCTCGCAGCAGTTTCCACGCTTTGGCCTCGTCTCTCATGGAACAGCGGAACAGGTGGGCGTTCACAGGCACTTTTCCTCTCGTCTCTCTTACAGGTGAGATTTGGCATTATCCATTGTCCATTATCCATCTCTCGCAGAGTGACGTACCACAGAGTTGTCTTCCCTAAAGGTGTCTCGCCTGTGGCTGCAGACGACATGACGTCACCATTTGAAGGAGGCAGTTATCCGCTTAGCTCCCTGAGTAAGTCGTTGCTGGATTAGGAACCAAGAGGTCAGCAGTCGCAGGACTGGGTGTTCAGATACAGGTAGATGGTAGACCTGCTTGTAGCTGTTGTACTATGACTATTCGGGTGGTGGTGCCTCAGTCACAGACACAAACATTCTTTCTCTCTCTCACACTCACTCACTCACTCACTCACTCACTCTGCACAGCAATATAACTCGCACCGAATGGCTGCCCCACCCTAATGTTCATGTTCACTCGAACAAAGAGAGTAAAACTTGGCAGAGAGGGAATCCTTCTTTTGAGAAGCTTTGTCGCACAGGGAAGAGTTTTTCATGTGCATTTCCCCCGCTCTACCCGGGGTGACATTTACGTGAGTAAGTACCAGGTTTACTGCTTTGCATTCTGTCAGATGACCAGCCATGCGTGAAGCGGCTTGCCATCAGTGAAAGAGAGTCTTTGTCTCACACTCCGGGTGGATGCACTCAGCCGGGTGAGGAGCAATGTTGCGTGTATGTCCCTACCTGGCACCCGGTTTGTCAAGTGGACAATAACAACACTCGCTCGTCGTGTTCCTGTCGAATACTTCTAACAGAAAGTTCATATAGCGACCTCGTCACGCACCATTACACTAGTTCATATACCCTTTATACTCACCACACACCTACATACCTGGGACCATGTACTCATCCACCCGCCATATACCTACATGTCGTGGGCAATACACACTAAATGACTTGTGGACAGTCCGTGTACATCTTTCTTCTCCATAACTGACAGCATTCACAAATCATGAAAAACTAAAAAGAATTTGTTTGCTTTGTTACGACAAATTTTAGATAGTTTGAAAATTTCTCAAAGTAAACATTTCTTATCTGGTGACCCTTCAACTACTGTCTAGTCATCATTGTGTCAGGCTAGTGACAACACACAGACGCTTCTTCACTGTGATTTGACAGTGGGACCAGGTACCTCGTGCCACACAAGCTGCATGTAAATGATGTAGTGTCTACAGTCTGCGGAGGAAAAACCTTTCTTGCACTCCCAGAAGTCGATCTCACTCTGTATTACAAGATGAAGTGAGGAGGTGGATGTGTGTGTGTGTCTAATAAACTTTACACGAAATTGAGGTTTTGCCTGAAATGACACATTCATGACACAGTGATGTACACATAGTACGGAGCGTGTACTCAGGCCAGTGTATACCCAGACTGTACCCACTACCCCGGTAGAAGACATGGAGAGCTGGGTGTCTTGCCACTACCCGGTGAAGTACAGACCTGACTAACCACCTCAGACCTTCATCAGTAGCGAGGTCGCTGATGTACTCTCTTGTTTCCTCCATCCATCCTGATTGCTTGAAGATGTACTTTGGTTCTCGTGCAGACTGGTTGGCTGAGTCAGTCCCCCCACCCCTTCACAACCCTTCCCCCGCCCCACCCCCAACTCCTTCGTCATTAAAAACAAACGGCACGTGCGTCAGCGGAAGTGGATGCCGTGAAGCCACAGGTAATCAGGTCGTTTGTACACAAGCCAGTGCCACCCCTTGGTCACCTGACAAGTCTCCTCCCTCATTACCTTTGACCTTTCTCTTTTCCCCCTCAAATCCTCCTCTTCTTCCGCGTCGTCTGCGACAGCTGGCATCAAACACTGGTCTACAGACTAGACATGGCTTCTGCTGGCTTTGCTTGGCAACAGTTGATTGAATTCCACCAGAAATGTGCAGTTTCCCGTACAAAGGAAAGTACGATGCTAAAAGGTCACTGAGTGCAGCAGTAGCGCGTTGTTTTGTGGGCGTGGCTGTTAGCATGCACGTGTGTGTGTGTGTTTGACAGTGTGCGTGCAGTGCATATGTGGTCTGTGTGTACGCTCCTATTCTTGCTGAGGTCGCGATATAAAATAAAGTAAGAGAGGGACAAGATGTGCACAACTCCTTCTTTTTAAAATGTCTGTTGCCACGGCAACGCCATTTTCCAGCATGAGACGACGATGTAACAGCTAAGCTCTCACTAAATTATCTTCCCTCAGTTCTACACAAGAGTTATCATCTTATTTCTTGTCTCAAAGACCTCAGTTGTCTCAACGTCTCATCTTGTCTGCAGGGAGAAGGAGGTGAAGGCCAGAAATGAGGAGCTGGAGGGTCTGCGTGCCAGGCTGGAACACGAACAGAGCGACAATCAGGTCTGTAGGAGGAGGCAAGGCTTCAGCTAAACACACCTTGTGGCCGACTCCCACGCCAGTTGTACAACCTTAACAGTTTTAGCAAACAAAAACCACTTTTTAGGTGTTAAGAAATCTATGAAATATTTCATGTTAGAATATTTCAAGTACATGTACCTGCTTTAAAACAATGCAGACACGCGCAGAGGAGAAAGTTGAAGAGCATGAGTGGACAGGATGCGAAATTTTGTCTTTAAAGTTGCAAATCTGTTTCAAAATTCCAAAATATTTTATTCTGAATGTCCAAAGTTAGTTTCAGAATACCAAGCGCTGTCTTGAATGTCGGAGGTGTGTTTCAGAATTCCAAAAAGCAGGCGGAGGAGCTGCAGGCGAGTGTGGGGGAGCTGCAGCTCAAGGTGCAGCAAGTCAACGAGTCGTGTCAGAAGCTGCGACAAGAAATCAAGCGAAAGACGGAGCAGATAGAAAAACTAGAGCGGACCAACTCACACCTGGAGGACCGCATGAGAAACCTGGAGATAAGAGGTAGGTAGGAGTCGTTTGCTGTCACACCACCCTTGAGTCACATTGAAACTCGCTCCAGCAGATGCATGTCGTGTTGGGGCATGAACAAGTGATGTGAGAGAATCTTTTGTGTGGGATGTGTGTCAGTAATCGGGTAGGTCTTCAGGGACTTCAGGGTAACAGGCGCCTAGTAAACAACAACCCTGTAAATACTTTCTGAATTAAGAATTAAGATCACGTGATGTTCGAGCGTCATCGGTCACATGTCTGTCTACAGCGTCTGAAGTCGAGAAAGCGGAGCTAACTCTGGAGTCAACGCGACGAAACTTGGAAAATAGCCAGTGAGTTTAGTCCCTTTGGCTGTTCCCTCCCACCCATCTCTGTCTCTGTCTTCCAGCTATCAAATAGTCCCAGCTCTCCATTGGCCGAAACTGAAAGCGCTGACATATCCACGTGTGACTCTGTGACCTTTTCTGTCACAGACAGGAGTGCCGAGCGCGCGATGGTGAGATCCGCAGACTGACAGACAAGTACGACCGTTCCTGTCAAGACCTGGCAGTAAGTCTGGTTGTCCGTGGCCACACCTACTGTAGATGTAGTGCTGTTCACAAGTGATGTTCACACCACGACTAGCGAAGTGTTCACACGGAAGTGTAGAGGTCAACATGTAGAGAAAGGTTTGCTCTGCTCGTGGATCTTGTCGCGTTTTCATGACCTCCGAGAATTACAGGAAGTGGACAGAACTTTGCTCCTGCTCTTAAATACGTGTTGTTGTTGTTGTTGTTGTTGTTGTTGTTGTTGTTGTTGTTGCTGTTGTTGTTGCTGTTGTCCATTTTGTTTTCTTTTGTCTTATTGTTTTAGTCGCCCGTAAGAATGTTTGTCATGTGCGTGCAACCTAGAAACAGTTTGTGACGGATGTGGCAGAGACGGGAAGAGAGAGAGACAGAACAGTGAGAGGACGACTGAAGATGTCAGTTCACTATTTATTTCTCCTGTCTTTTCCACCGCAGCAATCCAAAAAGAAGATTTCCGAGCTGGAGCAACGAATTGAAGATTTGAAATTGCAAGTGCGTCACGCCCTCATCAAGAATGAAAATATTGAAAAGGTGAGCGGCCATCTCCGAGGGCGCTGCCAGCAAATGTCACCCTGATGGTTGTAGTCTGTAGAGTGTAGAGTAGCTCAGTAGCTCTCAGTAGCTGACACTAGGACACGTGCATGATAGAGTCCTGCGTCTTATAGTAGAGCCTGACATAACCCTGACATGAACGTCCTCTGCTCTATACTAGGGCCTGGAGATGATCCCGCAACTGAAGGACGACATTGAGGAGCGGAACAAGGAGATCGGCGAGCTGAAGAAGGCGCTGGAAGAACAAACATTGCAGCTGGCGACCTCCCGCAAGGCTGTCCGAGAGTTCAGGGACAGGGCGCGGGTGAGTTCAAGGCCTCCTCGTCTTCTGAATGTTGCCATCGGTCTTGTCGTTGTTTTTATTTCTGATGACCCCGCTCGCAGGTCAAGCTGTCTATTAGCTTCAGTCAATGACATCAGCTCTGTCTAAGTGTCATCATCATCATCATCATCATCATCATCATCATCATCATCATCACACTGTGCCCTGCTGTCACAGGAGCTGGAGGGCAGCGAGGCCGAGGGCGAGCATCTGCGCACCGAGCTGCAGTTGGCGCGTCACGAGGTGACGTCACTCAAACGCCTCGTCACGGGCAAGGACGCTCTGCTCATGCGCAAAGGCCAGGCGCTTGACCAGGCCAAGGTCAGCCATCACTGTGACCTCCTCTCCTCCCTCCCAGAGATGGGTTAAGAGACTGGCGAGGAGGGAAGAGGGGGTGGGGTGGAGACATGGTTAAGGAAGAGGTACAGAGGGAGGGAAGGGGAGAGGGGGTGGGGCACATTAGGTCGTCCTTCAATCTTCGCTTTCAATGTTGACGCAGCTGTCATTGCTGGCAGTCCATGTGGATGTTACTACCTTATTGTGTTGCTCCGTGTTATTGTCAGATTCTGTCACAGTACAGTTGTTGTCCGTTGGCCTCGAAGTTGCTATGGTTACTTGGTTCTGAGAGTGTTCTGCACATGCTTGCAGGAGATCATCGAGGAGCTGTCGAGAACAAGCGACAAGAACGAGGCGATGAAAAAGGTGACAGAGATTATTTCCCGGATGGCCTCTCTGTCCGAGACTGAGTGAGTTGCCACAAGCCTTCCACTGCGGGGAAAGGGAGGGGAAAGTAGTGTTAACCACGTAAGGGATGAAAAGTGATCTCCATGTCAAACTACATCATAACAAACTTATGATAAGATGGCGGGGACTGTGGGAAAGACTGAAACTCGGTAATAGTTCTCTCCCTCAGACAAAGAATGCTGAACCTTGACCTCAACTTTCTCTCTAGGCCTGACGGCGACGGATCACAGTCCGCCAATCACCAGCATGGTGTGACCACGCCTACCTCGTGGTCCACACAGGTACGTGTTGACAACACACACACAACCTACATTATATATATATGTACACTAGATAGCATTGCAAGCCACACCAGATATATTCTCATGCTCCTACACGCCAGATAACGGGACGTATCACACATTAGGGAAGCAGCCATGAATGTGATCAGAGACTGCGATGGTCATCCCAGCGACAGATTAGGTCGGATGAGCAGGTGTGTCCTTCTGACTCTTCAAAATGAAAGGTCAAGTTGGGTCACTTTTTTATTGACAGTGACCGAGTAAAACAGAGGAAGGTATTATTCCCCCAAATCGTAGACATACTCCTCGCCACCTGTTCTCGCGTACGATCTCAGCTCTCATTGGCTGTTACCTTGACAGCGCAAACTGATTCATGTACAATGCTGACGTGTCTGTTGCTGACCTCTGTGTGTGTTTGGTGATATTTGTAGGCGTGTATCTCAAGAACAGAGGCGGGGACACAGTATCTTGCTCTGTTTTACCCAGTCATTAGAAAATAAAATGCTGTAAGCAAGATGACCCGCTCCCGTCTTTGTCTGCTGAGCGTCCTGTGCGTGGAGAATTCCTGTCCTGGCCGCACCCTGCAGACCCCCAGCACCACGTGACGCCTTGACATTGTGAACCACTCTATGTTGAGGGAAGATGTCTTGTCTGTGCAGGGCGGTGGTAGGGAGGCGGGTGCTGACCCCGAGCCTCACGGCGGGTGGCACAATGGAGACACCGAGATCTCGGAGCGCTGGCCGCTAGGGGACAGCACCAGCAAGAAGACAGAGGGCAGAGCCAACAGGACGGCCGTGGTTCACCCCGTGCGTCGCAGCGCCTCCGTCAACGATCACCCTAGACTTGTCGCCAGGTGTCGCCCCGCCAAACCCAACGGCCACCAGGGCGTGGCCATCCCCTACCGACCGGAAACACGTGTTGGCACGCGATACCAGCCTTGGCTGGATTACCCGCTAGGGGGAGCTGAGGACGGCGACAGCCAGTGGGTGCGCGCGCACTCTAGCCTCGCTCCGCGCAAGTCTGGCGGCCGCCCCTACTCGGCGCTGGTGGGTGCGCAGTGCGTCACGAACGACGGAAGTGACGTGGACTCCTGCAGTTCGCTGGACACCGAGTACGAAGGCAAGCTATTGGCCAGAGCTCAGCTGACCGCCCGCCAGAAAGACGACATCCTAGCGGCCGCTGTGGCCGTCGGGGACCGCGTCATCTTCACCATCACCCAGAAGCCACCGCGCTACGGCCGCAAGAAGCGTGAGTTGCTTTCACCCTCTCGCTCAGTAACGTGCACGATAGTAGACGGAAAGCTGCTCCTTTCTTATTTTCAAAGTCGTGTACGAAAAGGACAGTTGCATTTTAAGTAGATGAAGGAAGGCTACAGTCACTCCCGATCACTCCCTCGGTAAACGACAAAACACTTGTGGGTAAATGATCGAGTCCGACAGAGGGGGGACGACTTCCTTGTCTCTCATGACGGAATGGTGAGGAGGTATAAAGTACAGTATGTGTGTGTGTGTGCAGCCCAAGCCGTGGTGTACACTGGGATGGTCAAGTACATCGGTCAGCTGGACAGCGAGACCCACGACACCGCCACCTACGTCGGCCTCCGCCTGGACGACGCCAGTGAGTACCTGTCACCTTCATCATCAACAGTTCGTTATTATTATTTATCCCATGCTGGTCAGCCAGGGGGAGAGAATTCAGCGGCTGACAAAGATCACCGCCGAGACTTTTCTCTTTTATTTATTTTGAGATGCGGTAACCTGGTCCTGCATGGACCGGACTGACCATCCATTCTTTTGTCAGTTTTGCAGCTGATTTCTCTTTCTTTCACCGGGGCTCTGACCATCCTTGACGGTCTCCCCAAGCAATAATTCCCGTTTCTCTGTGTAAGGCGAAGAAGGGAAAAGTTTGTTCACTTGTTCACATTGAAGTATCACGAGAGCGTTGAACTGCAGGTGGTGTCACGTGACTGTTGCAGTTGGCGAGAACGACGGCACGTTCAAGGGCAGACGCTACATGTTCACACCCCACAACCACGCCAAGTTCTTCAGGGTTCGAGACCTGACTTCCGTGCTTGATGTCAAGGTGAGCGCCACACCTGGCCAAGTCCTCTAAAGGGTTTGGATTAACGCGTGTGGGGGTAAAGTGGGGAGGGCTGCCACAATGAGCAAGATGCTGAAGGCTTGGGCTCACTACAAAGATCGTTCAAACGAACTAAAACACTTCTCGCAGAGCTTTAATTCCACAATATAACAACTGCGTGTTGTTTCTCCTGTTGCTAAGATCTTGATATGAAATAAGCCAAAGCTGTACTGCTGCTAAAGCTGCCAGCGCACGCTAAAATGAACAAATGCTTTTTGTTGTCTCTAGAGCGGTCAGTACATACCAGCCAGTCGCCTGTTGCTCCGACACCTCAAGAAAAATCCAGGCAGCGATTAGAAGTGAACCGGCAGCGACGCGAACTCTAGTGTGACACGTCACCTCAGCCTACAAGCCATCCTATTAATTTTTATTTTTATTATTATCCTGGCGCTATGGAGGCCATCTTGTCACTCTTGTCATCACTTGTTTGGACCTCCATGCACGTTAAGTCCTTCAGGCAGCAGGGATTGTTGTTCTTTGGATGGCAAAGTATTTGAGGGACAGTGGACTACAAGCGGGTCAAGAAGAGCTAGGCAAGGATTGTGTGTTGACAAACCAATGGCATGAAGGGTAGACGATGAATGGAGCGTGCAAGTTAGTTGCATTGCACCTTTGCACACCTGTTACTCCACTCAGATTTATACACATTTTTGTGACTATTCTCAAGTCACAAGACAAAAAAAAAACAACTCTCAATCTAGCATGTGGTGTGGAACAAAAAAAAAAACAGACAGATGCTATAAATATCATGAACTGTTGATTAGTGTACAGGAGACTGCTGATGCATTGTTCCTAGTTTTTTCCTTCCTTTCAAAGCATATCCGTCCATCTTAAATTAAACATCCACAAAATGGACAAAGTGACATGCAAGTCTTGCTGGTGCAGGAAGCATGTCTGCAAAACAGACTGCTGACACTGGTCACCCAACCAGTCAAATGATCCAGCAAATAACAATGCGAGGAAACAGCCATTTGTTGTAGTTGTTGTTATTGCACAGTGGTTATTTGTGCAAATTTTGATTGTATTCTAGAGATACAAGAAAATTTCTTCTTTATAAAAACGTTGTTTAAAAAGTATTTACCTCTCGAATTCTCTAACCCTGGATCAGATATCACCCATGTCAATATTAAGCAGATTTGCCGTTGCATATGCTCACACTACAACTGTACATGATTGTTCTGACAAAGTGTTTGAACACACACCTGACATAATGCTTTAACAGAGGCCTGACACATCGGCCACACAACACGCAGGTGTTACTCAATTTGCTCACTTTTATGGTCCATTTCCCAACACTGTACACACATGTATACAGAAGGTGTGTACATTTGTACTGAAATCCAAAGAATGAGATGTCAATGTCTGTAGCACCGCAAAAATAAAGTAAATAAACACCCATGTGCATTGTCATGGATCTAGTCACAGTGCTAGGACTGGGCGCGTGTGTAGATGAAAGCGTGCGAATGATGGACGTTGTCTAAATAGAACGTGACAAATGACGTATAGTGACGTCAAAAGAAATAGTGAGGTGAGAGGGTCACTCACTCACTCACTCACTCACTCACTCACTCACTCACTCACTCACTCACTCACTCACTCACTCACTCACTCACTCACTCACTCACTCACTCACTCACTCACTCACTCACTCACTCACTCACTCACTCACTCACTCACTCACTCACTCACTCACTCACTCACTCACTCACTCACTCACTCACTCACTCACTCACTCACTCACTCACTCACTCACTCACTCACTCACTCACTCACTCACTCACTCACTCACTCACTCACTCACTCACTCACTCACTCACTCACTCACTCACTCACTCACTCACTCACTCACTCACTCACTCACTCACTCACTCACTCACTCACTCACTCACTCACTCACTCACTCACTCACTCACTCACTCACTCACTCACTCACTCACTCACTCACTCACTCACTCACTCACTCACTCACTCACTCACTCACTCACTCACTCACTCACTCACTCACTCACTCACTCACTCACTCACTCACTCACTCACTCACTCACTCACTCACTCACTCACTCACTCACTCACTCACTCACTCACTCACTCACTCACTCACTCACTCACTCACTCACTCACTCACTCACTCACTCACTCACTCACTCACTCACTCACTCACTCACTCACTCACTCACTCACTCACTCACTCACTCACTCACTCACTCACTCACTCACTCACTCACTCACTCACTCACTCACTCACTCACTCACTCACTCACTCACTCACTCACTCACTCACTCACTCACTCACTCACTCACTCACTCACTCACTCACTCACTCACTCACTCACTCACTCACTCACTCACTCACTCACTCACTCACTCACTCACTCACTCACTCACTCACTCACTCACTCACTCACTCACTCACTCACTCACTCACTCACTCACTCACTCACTCACTCACTCACTCACTCACTCACTCACTCACTCACTCACTCACTCACTCACTCACTCACTCACTCACTCACTCACTCACTCACTCACTCACTCACTCACTCACTCACTCACTCACTCACTCACTCACTCACTCACTCACTCACTCACTCACTCACTCACTCACTCACTCACTCACTCACTCACTCACTCACTCACTCACTCACTCACTCACTCACTCACTCACTCACTCACTCACTCACTCACTCACTCACTCACTCACTCACTCACTCACTCACTCACTCACTCACTCACTCACTCACTCACTCACTCACTCACTCACTCACTCACTCACTCACTCACTCACTCACTCACTCACTCACTCACTCACTCACTCACTCACTCACTCACTCACTCACTCACTCACTCACTCACTCACTCACTCACTCACTCACTCACTCACTCACTCACTCACTCACTCACTCACTCACTCACTCACTCACTCACTCACTCACTCACTCACTCACTCACTCACTCACTCACTCACTCACTCACTCACTCACTCATCACTCACTCACTCACTCACTCACTCACTCACTCACTCACTCACTCACTCACTCACTCATCACTCACTCACTCACTCACTCACTCACTCATCACTCACTCACTCACTCACTCACTCACTCACTCACTCACTCACTCATCACTCACTCACTCACTCACTCACTCACTCACTCACTCACTCACTCACTCACTCACTCACTCACTCACTCACTCACTCACTCACTCACTCACTCACTCACTCACTCACTCACTCACTCACTCACTCACTCACTCACTCACTCACTCACTCACTCACTCACTCACTCACTCACTCACTCACTCACTCACTCACTCACTCACTCATCACTCACTCACTCACTCACTCACTCACTCACTCACTCACTCACTCACTCACTCACTCACTCACTCACTCACTCACTCACTCACTCACTCACTCACTCACTCACTCACTCACTCACTCACTCACTCACTCACTCACTCATCACTCACTCACTCACTCACTCACTCACTCACTCACTCACTCACTCACTCACTCACTCACTCACTCACTCACTCACTCACTCACTCACTCACTCACTCACTCACTCACTCACTCACTCACTCCTCACTCACTCACTCACTCACTCACTCACTCACTCACTCACTCACTCACTCACTCACTCACTCACTCACTCACTCACTCACTCACTCACTCACTCACCACTCACTCACTCACTCACTCACTCACTCACTCACTCACTCACTCACTCACTCACTCACTCACTCACTCACTCACTCACTCACTCACTCACTCACTCACTTCACTCACACTCACTCACATGTCATTTGCCACTGTCAGATTTGAAACACACCACCTTTCAGTCTTCAGACCTCGTCGTTAGCCACCAGGCTATACAGCCGTTAACAAACAACGTGTCTAAAGTTCGTGAAAAAGTCAACTTCGTCAACAAAGGCCCCAGAACCGGTGACGTCATCGACAACGAGGCTGTTGTTAACGAAGATGACTAGTGCACGAGGGACCACGAACACCCTGCTACTGTCCCCCTAGGTACCTCCAACTGCCAGGAACACACACGTCATACTCAATGGAGTGAACAAGATCGGAGTGACAGACGGCAACAACCTACCCGATCCTCTCCCCTCGACATCATTGTACGCGTGGTCAGAGTTGTCTGCCCAGTCAATGGAGGACATCGAAAACGGACAACAGTACCCTACAAAGAACACCAACAAGAAATAAGTGACAAGATGGCCGGTCCTCCACAGTTCATGACAATTGCTATCCATAATGTCGAGGACTTTGTGTGGACGGCAAGACACAAGCAAGACAGGGAGAGAATAAGTTCCACTGACCAGTGACTACGCGACACGAGGTGTCCGTGCTAACGGTCACCAGGACACAGCACGGGACTCACCTTGAAAATATTTCACATCTTCAACTGCGACATCGACGGTTTGCTCGTGAAAACACACTATCGTGGCTTTGTACAAAGCATTAACGTGTTTGTTATTGTGTCTTACAGACATTGCATGACGTCAGCAGTACACTGCAATGTTTCTCTGACTTCCAACGATACTTCAGTCCTGCTTCTACACTTACATCGCAAGGAAGAGCTGTCGGCCGATATCCTTTTTAGTAAAAAATGTATTTAATAAGTTTTTGCATAGACTGCAGTGTACGGTTGACAATTTGATTTTATTGCAATTTGACACCGAGTTTAACCAGACAAGTTCTGGACTTAAACCACAGATGAAACGCAGGTTCGGAGACAGACCAGGAGAAGATCGATCCTCGGCCAGAACCGGATCCGCTGGGGTGGTATGGTTGCGGCACTAGGAGGACAAAGAAGACTAAAAAGATAAGTGGGTTTGTGTGTGTGTGTGTGTGTGCTGCTTCCACCATTTTGTAAGTCTATGATCATGTTGAAAGCACAGTTACATCTGGACTTACAGGTCTACCACAGAGACGTTAATATTCGAATACCACTTCTACCTACCGCAGCGTTCTCATGGCAACCTACTATTTCTACCTACGCATCTGGTTTTGTAACATCATTTCTCATCTCCATCTCTTCCCCAGAAGCACATTTTCCCGAGTTCCTCGACCATCTCACCGGAACATGGAGATGAAGCTGAGTTTGTAAGGTGGCCAGTGACAAATCACTGTCATGTGACCCACAGCTTTCATGCTCGTTGACCAACGGTGACCTCGCCACCAGTTCTGTCCATTTTTCACGGTTCCTCAAAGCCCCATGGGGAGTTAATCACACCAGCGCTGTCCACACTTTCCATGTATCCTCCTCCCTGTATCTTTCCTCTTCTTCTGTCTTCTCTTCTCCACTTTCCTTATTGTTTGGGCATCGTGGTGTTGATTCCCTCTCCGATTTAAAACAAATGATATCACAGATGGTTGGCCTCTTCGAAAGTGAGACGTTTGCGATTTGTTTGTGGCTGTCGAACCTTTGCAGTCAGATGTTCCGAAATGTTTGTAAAGGAGACATATACCCACGGAGCTGGCGCAATCACAAAGACATTTCTCAGCGAGAAAATCGCTCTTGGTGGAGATCAGTGGCGGGCAAACAGTTGAAATGCGCTCTGGGAGAGACAGGTTGCATCAATTCGGCATTAATGTCCTCCGCCGTCTTAACTACAAAGACAGGCTGGAAGATGTGTATGTGTGTGATGGAGGAAATGTGTATTTTTGATCACTTTCACAGACGCTGGACACAGGATCTGTTTTGTCATGTGAAGTATGCCTTTGCTGTGAATGTGATTTGTGAACGCTCAGGTTGTTACAGTTCTGGGCGTGTGTCTCTGCATGCGTGTGTGTGTGTGAGTGTGCTTCTTTCTCTTTTTCTTCTCTTGCTTCTGTCGTCAAGGAAGAGTTTTTGATAACTGTGGCGTTAACTTAAAGAAGTGAGAGAGAAGGGTTATCTGAGGAAGGGTTGTATAAAGGAGGACATTGACTGTATGACGCATTGTGCTATCGCCAAAAACCAAACAAAAGCAGCAGCAGCAACAACAAATACATTTAGACATCATCCCCTCGTCCTCGCAAGTACAATTGAATTGCTGGACATATCATGAGAAAATTTCTGTGATTTCGAACGTTTTTAATTTAAAGGTATAAAACACTTGAACTTTTCACCTTTTGTTTTACATGACTTTAAAGAAAGCAAATTAAATAAGGAAGAGTTTATTTTAAAGAAAACAATTTGATCCAAATCTGATGTTTTGTCCATGTCAGAAGGCTTCAGAAATTTCTGTTTGTGTCGTTGTCGCGTCGAGAAAGTCAATGAAAATAGAAAGATTCGTTTGTCAAGGTAGCACAGTTGGTAGACATCTTGCCTTCTGGTTACAATGGTGCCACAGCTTCAAGCATTCGTCTTCACTAGTTTTGAGAAAAATTCCTACAAACATCTGTGACGTAGGCCTGAGACAGGAAGTGTCGGTCACTACGAGTATTTCAACACAATGAATGGTGTAGCAATGAATTAGATATCTATGAATAAGATCAGCCATATCCATCAATGGGACAACTGGGTCATATGTGAATGAGGCTCTTCTGTGTACACATATGACGTCACGACCCAGATTGTGGAAATAGTGCCCTGTACTGAGTCTTACCCAGGCATCAGGAAAAAATGTACACCCAACTAGACCTTTGAACTTAGTTTTGTTTGACTTTGGCTGGTCTTTAAGACTGAGAAGAGATAGAGTCAGAGGCTTCCCAGTATGCTGCGCGTTTGTTTCCGTTTCACAGTGCCCGGATGTCGGCTTCTTCATTTCATCTGCCTCTAGTATATCCAGACACGGGAGACTACGGGTTGGATGGGTCGACATACAATGGAAACGGAAACTGATGTTGGGTTCGAAACGGGAATGGTTGTAGCAAGGAAGCCAACGAGTAAACAAAAACAAAGGCGAAAAGGCAAAAGTGCAGGGTATACTGTACACAGGGTCGTGGAATATGAACACTTCCGACGTCAGATGGGTCAAGGATGCCATTAGTCAATGTCAAGTTCATGTTTCTGGTTTGTAGGCGTCAGCACATGTTGCAAGGTTCAGTGCACAGAACCCTTGACAAGCGACAGGAACAGGTGTGTCTGCCAAAAGGTGTGAAAATTTACGCTGTCATCTACACTCGGAAGCAGCCTACCGCACCCCATCCACCCACTCTCTCGCTCCTTCTTTCTATTTTTCTGGATCGTCAATCTCTGTTTTTCTCTACCTGCTCATATTGAGGATATTATGTGTGAAAACCTTTTGTTTTAGAGTTCGCTCCGGTCTCTGACACCTTTCTATCTACCTTTACCAGACAGAGATAGCGAAAAAGAAAGAGATACACTGACAGACGCACGAATGTACGGTAAAGAAAGGAGGAAAGGAAATAAAGAAAAGAAAGAAAAGAATAAGAAGAAAAAAAGGAAGATTCAAAGAGAAAGAAGAAAGACGTAATAGTGAAAACAACAAAGGGATGACGGCAGAGGTATACACGAGTGAGCAGGTAGATAAGCCGCGCGTCGTGCCAAGCACTAAATCTCAGGTCACAAGAGTGGCAAGTGACAGAGGCTCAAGGGGAGGCAAGTGACAGAGGCTCAAGGGGAGGCAAGTGACAGAGGCTCAAGGGGAGGCAAGTGACAGAGGCTCAAGGGGAGGCAATCGTGACGACAGCGCACCACATACCGCGCATCACGTGCCGCTCGAGCTGCAGCACGCTTCCTGACCTTGACTCTATTACTTTTGACGCTGCAAGAGTACATTACGTCATTCTGTGTTGTGACGTCATTACTTCTGTCGAACGAACCTTGTGCTGACGTCGCGTGACCCACAGCCCTGTCCGTTGTACAAAAGTCATTCAAACTGTCACGTGGCAGTTGTTTCCTTTATATTTAACCTTGGTTTTCGGTGTTTGTTTACATGAAGTATCACGTGGTCATTTCGCAGACAAACAACTCTATCTTGCTCTCCCAGAATCAACAGTTTCTAGTGATGTGAAATAAAAACAGTAAATAACAACAGCTTTTGAAGTAATGCTAGGCTCTTGGTTAAAAAAAAAATCAGTCCATTATCATGAAAATGTGAGAGTGGTGATTCTTACTTTGTCTAGTGTCTAAGCTTTTTATTTTGTTGTTGTTCAATAATAATAATTAATATAAATTTTATTATTATTTTTATACTTATTATTATTGATGATGATATTGTACCAATAAAATAGAGATGCAAGACATGGAGTCCACAGCAAACTTATTCTCGCGCGTGTGTGTAGTGTTTTATTTTGTTTATTTGTGTGTAAGTGCTTTCCTATTCACCCCTTCTTCTCTCTCATTTTTATCATTACGCTGTCTTCCAAATGTACATTTTGCACGCGCGCGCACACACACCGATTAGATTATCTCTCTCTTTTTCTCTCTATTAAATTATCCTCAGATTCGCATTGCCCACAATGGTGTCTGGTGAGCACGTTTTCGTAATGAAGCTGGTAAAAGAATTTTATTTATTGCAAATCGAAAGAATCCTCTCCTGGAAAAACAAAACAAAACAAAACAAAAAAACAAACAACAAACAAGCAAGCAAACACACACACACAATCACACGCACATATACACACATTCTTTCTCTCCTCACAAACAACGCGATCACCCACGATGCTACCGCGGCTGCAGGGCGGCGGGTCGAAGAGGACCGCTGGATGATGAAGATAATGTATGGTCGACGTGGGACTGGCTGTCCCAGCAGACTAGGCCAGGACAGTTACAAACTTTTCAGAGATGCGGAGACAAAGAGGGGTCTGAGTTTACCGAGACCTCCAACTGACTGGCCTCGCTTGCCCCCGGAGAGACAGGCCACTGTGTGTGTGTGTGGGTGCGTGCGTGGATGAGAGAGAGAGAGGGTGTGTGTGTTCTAGCGAGTGAGCGTTCTCTCTCTCTCTTTCAAGTCTCACTGGAGGGGTGCACGCATGTGTGTGTAAGAAAAGAGCAAGATCACATTAAAGAATCCGTGATGACGCCCAATAATAAAATAACTAAATCATTATTCACCTTTCGATTTGTAACCGCATAAAATTCTAGAATGTGGAAAGGGATGGACTGCGGGTCAGCATTCATATGAAGACTGTTTTTCTACTCTCACCATCATGACAAGTGATCACTTGTTAGGATTTTCGAAACAAGTGAGATCACATCAGAGTTTGAAAAATATCAGTCTCATCAAAATAACCGACCTGAGGTCACTTGTAGGCGGCCATCTGGATGCACATCAAACACATGAACAGATGGCTGGCTTTATGCTTACAAACACTACCTGATGGAACATTACATGTGGAAACACAGTGGCTAGTCAAGCAGCTAGTCTATCATGCCTTTGGCTTGAGTTTGTACTGAGCAACGCAAGCACTCGTAACCAAGCTAGCTATGTGCTAGCATAATGCTTGGCATGGTCAGGATGAACAGACAAACAAACAAGCTAGCTATGTGCTAACATAATGCTAGGCACGGCCAGGGTGAACAGATAAACATGAATAAATGAGCGAAGTAGTTTACTGGCATGGACTCCTGTAGCCTACTGGCCGAAGTGGCTCATCATGTCTAGAGTACGTCCCGTGGAAAGCGGAATCAAAGCTTTCCCTCCGCCACATTTACATCTGTAAGCTTTAAATAGCTCCTTATAAATCAGGTAGCCACTTTTATTTTTACTGAAAAATGAGCAGGATGGAGAGTGGGGGTGGGGTGGGAAGCAGAATCCTATCCACAGGCCACAAACCAGTGACCGTATGCAGTAACTTCCAGAACACGAAGTCTACCTTATTCTAAGGGGTGACTAATACATTTACTTTTGCATTATCCTAACATAAAAAATTCCATTTAAAATGAAAGAAAAACTGGATAAAAAATAAAAATACGTTAAATGAACAATGTCAATGACACTAACTCAGATGAAGTGATGATCCAGACATTTTAGAGTTGGCTAATATCGATGCAGTCTTGGCTTGCATCACATTAGAATGCTAAATTTTGATTGCCCGAGGGTAGTCACGTGACCGTGGTGACGGGCCTGGCGACCTACCCGGTCGTAAAATATGCGGCGTTCAATCGGAGCGCTAGTTGAGAAGGTGAAGAAATGGGTGATTTACAGGTCGACACACCACGTGACCTATCAGACGCGCGCGCAGCAATCAGCGGAAGGGGGTAGGGGTTCGGTTACCAATTAGGTCGGGGAGTGCCGGCGATTAGCTGCCGAGCCTTGCACCTTGGCCCAGTGGGCCGCGGGCGGACCGCAAGTCAAACAAGTGTGCCGCGCGAGGACCGCGCCAGTGCACGTGCGACGCGTGGCGACACGGTGCGCCTAATGAGGCGGTCAGCCTCGTGCGGGGGCACCAGACCTGACGTCGGGCTGTTGTGCGGCGTCAAAAGTTGCAGCAGCTCGTCGAACGCCGCCGACCTCGGGTCCGAGTCCCCCGATGTACCACTCCCGTGCACCCACCCAGCCTCAAACATCCTCAATAGCCTCCCCTGGCAAAAGAGAAGTGGTGCGCGGGAAAATGACACGCCGGAAGTGGCATGAAAGTGATGGCGCCTTCACACACCAGTTGGCAATCATTGACTAGGTTACCGCAGCTTATTCGTCCGTTGTCGGAGGAAACCAGCGAGCAGTTTGCCCTCGCCCCCGCTTCTGTCAGACTGTAGAGCGGGACCCACATCTGTGTGCGCGCGTGCGAGAGAGAAAGAGAAAAGAGAAAAGGATAATCTTTAAGGAGTGAATAAAACTTACATTTGAGAAACACCTCCAAGAAAAGACAAACGTATAGTTCAGAATAAACGCAAAAATAAAAACGGTATCTTGAGAGAATGTTGATGCCAGATATCAGATATCAGATATAAATTATAGCAAATTGTATTGAAACAGATTTTTAAATGGTGTGAAGAGACACGCTGGGTCATTAGTGTCAAAGTGTCACATGACACAGTAAATTATTTAACACCTACATACAGCAAGGTACACGACAGTAAACCCAGACATTATTGTGACTGTCTGTGGTAAAGTTTGTTTTAAATATACATTATTTTTTCATAAAATAAGTAAACTGTAAGCTAAACTACATCGTCCTCGTCATGTTGTCATTTTCTTCTTCTTCTTCGTCGTTCACTCAAATGGACACGCCTGCCTCCTGCACAAATGATGCTGTGCGCCGCAGGTCCTCCAGGCTGCCGTGTAGCTTCCTCAATACTGGCGTCTCATCAGTCCAAATGCGGTGCCTGAGTTCTTCGTGCATGGGACATTCTTGCAGTAGATGTGCTGTTGTCTGACTGCCTGTCTGGCACGGGCACTGGTCTGTCTGGCCGATCCGGAGCTTGGTGTAAAGGTGGTAATTGAGACGGTTGTGGCCTGTCCTCAGCCTGAAAATAATGACCTGCTCAGCTCTTGTAAGCAGGTAGTATGGGTCGTTTCGGTTGAAACGTGGGTGCTGCTGCAGCCACTTGTTGTGCTGTTTGGCCTTGATGATGGATTTGACTTCGCTGTAGGTGGTGGACCTGTCTTGCTGCTCTTTTTTGGATCCTTCCTTGGCAAGAGTGTCTGCGGCTTCGTTGCCAAAAATCCCACAGTGGGAGGGAATCCACTGTAAGACGACTGTGCAGTCTCCGCATAAGGAGGAGAGAGCAGTGGACAGGTCGTTCAATTTCTTGTCTCTGGCAGTCTGTAAGGCCTGCAGGACAGACAGTGCGTCCGTAAAGAAGACGACGTTGTTGGAGGTGTCTGGACTGTTTTCAACGTGGGTGGCACAAGTCTGAATGGCAACTGCTTCAGCCTTGAAGTTGGTGGAGTAGAGGCCGGTTGCGAGAGAAAGACGGTCTTCTCTTCCTCCTGGGTACCTGATGTAAATTCCGGCGCCACCATTTTTCACGGCTTGTTCGGCTGACCCGTCAGTGAACACGTGAGTCCATTGATCTTGTGGGAAGTTGTTGTGGATATACTCCATAGTACAGGACTTCTTCACAGCGTCTAGGGAGTCTTTCTTGCTGACACCAGGGATGCTGCAGTGAATCAGGGGGAAAGCAGTTTCATTCCATGCTGGGTTTGTCCGGCACAGGGGATCTCTCTGAGGTCGTGTTCCAAGATGTCTCGGTGTTTTCGTTCAAGGATCCTAGCCTGGTGGATGAAACTTCCCCTTTTCAACCTTCCCTTCGTCGGCTGAGCCAGTCTGTTTCTCATGGGGTGATTTGGAAGTCTCTTGAACTTGGCGGCTTGGACGAGCATCTTTGTGTCACGTCGGTCCTCAAGTGATTCCAACCCTGTGATTGTCTCCAGTTCTTGTATGGGCGTAGACCTCATGGCTCCAGTGATGAGTCTGGCTGCTTGGTTCTGAACCTTGCTGACCTTCTCAAAGTTGGATTTTGCTGCTGTGCCCCATGCTGTCATGCCATACTCTAGGACTGGTCTGACCCTTCCGGTGTACAGCTTCTTGAGGATTCTGTCATCCGCGCCCCAGTTCGTGCCAGCCAACTTCTTCATAATTGCAAGTCGCACCTTGGCTCTGGCTTCGACCTTCTTGGTCTGAGGCTTCCATGTAAGTCTCTTATCGAAGGTTACCCCAAGGTAGGTAGGGTGTTGTCATTTTAAAATTTGGACTGACATGTAGATGTTAAATTGTTACATATTTTTAAAAAGTTGATTTTGTCAGAGCTTTCTAGCATCAATGCTGTTAAATTACAATAGATAAGTTGATGTGTTTGGCAAAAATATGTCGGACTTCTCTATTATATTTTATGTGAGATATGTTTGCCACATTCCACAGCTGTCCATGCACAAAAAAACAAATCCCAAATTTCCGAACCCACAGTCCGAACACTTCCACTGTCACAACACATCTTATGTTCCTTCCGACCATTCAATTCCCCCTCCCCCCTAAAAAAAAAAATCTCCAGTTGAAAATGACACCAAGTCTCCACTTGAATATAACACAAAGTTTCCACTTCTAGGTAACACAAATATGTCCACTTGAAAGTAACACAAAGTTTCCACTTCTAGGTAACACAAATATGTCCACTTGAATATAACACAAAGTTTCCACTTCTAGGTAACACAAATATGTCCACTTGAAAGTAACACAAAGTTTCCACTTCTAGGTAACACAAATATGTCCACTTGAATATAACACAAAGTTTTCACTGACACCGATGCTCTTCCTGAAGTTATTTCTAATTCAGCTCTGGTTGGTGAGCCCGAGGCGGATACGATGAATAAGCGAAGATCAAACAACAAAAGTGAAAAAAAAACCCACAAAAACCTGGAGAAAAAAATCTTTAGCTAAATGGCAAGTTCAAAACTTAACTAACATTCTTCAAACATTAAACACACGCTCACCGAACAATCAACAAAGATACACACTCACCTCAACAGATACAAATCTGGTCAGGATGTGCACAGTCCAGTCAAGGCTAACTTCCAATTCTGTTCAGGACTTGTTAAATAACACAAATCTGGTCAGGACTTGTTAAATAACACAAATCTGGTCAGGATGTGTACAGTCCGGTCAGGACTACAACACCAAGTCGGTTCAAGACTTGTTGCAAACAAAACGTCCGGACACACTGATGACACCGAGGAGACTGTTACTTCTCCCCGCCCCCGTCAAGGAAAAACTCACACAGCAACATCCCAAACACTCAAACACTCTTTCCTTTGTTCTTCGAACAAAACAACCTATCAACACCAGTTGATTAAAAAAAAAACAACAAAAAAACAAAGCCCGGCCGGCCATCCCTGTGTGGCGCGCACTCAGACAGTAATTGCTGTCTTTCAACCTCCCCCTTCCAGTTACTTTTTCCCTGTCTCCTTCCTAGCTCAAAAAAAAAAACATTAAAAAATATAGCGCAGCAGGTTTGTGACATACCTCAATCTCATTTATTATTACTTTCTTTGTTTAAACGTCTGGTCAAACAGATTTCTCAAATCATGAAGTGGAGTCATATCTGGCGTCCTGTCGGTAGAGGTTGTTGCTACTAATCCACTGAAAGACTTTGCAACTTACATATCTTGTATTATTTTAATTTTAACATAATGACTATTTAAAATTGGAACTTTTGTAGTTAAAAATAATTTTTTGTGCATCAACACTCTTGGCCAAACAGACAACAACAACAAAAAAAAAAAAAAAGGAAAAAAAAGAAAACAATGTCTAAACTTTTGACATAAAGGCACGAGAGTGATTAGTGTTCATGGAGTGGCGAAATACTAAATTAAGGATGAATGAAAACGGTCCAGCTGATATTCAGTCTGCATCAAACCTTTAAATGTCATGTCAACATCATCTTGTGTGATAATGTCTGTGGACTGCCACTTGTTTGGCAGTAACAAGTTGGTTATTTAACTAATAAGCTTTGTCCGTCAATGGAGAAGCAGCCAGAGACATTGGTGTGGAAGGAATGTGCCATGTCGCATTATGTAAAAAATACTGTCATGTTTGAAATGAGTGTAATGGCGAAGCCTGCAAGGAAAAATAACTTTGGTACACGGGAAATGGCCGAAAGCAGCTTTACATGTACGATCATCGAAACACAAATCATTTCCGGTCAGTAGGTCACGCACGATTCTCGATTGGGTATGGGAGCCCCTCACAGGGTGCAAACGTACCCACTCTTTGGTTTGAGATCATAAAGCATTCTTGTAGTGACGATCATATAAGAAATCGTGCTCGAAAGGCAAGTTAATGGATGAGTTTCTCATGACAATGGCCAACATGCAAATTTCTCTGTTAGGATCAAGTTAATTATCCATCTACAGAGGTTTTCTCTCAGTGATTCTTTAATTGTGTGGAGGACACGACCACTCTACCACGCCTAGCTGGATGTTCAGTCTACATTTAACTGACTGATGACATTTGTCACACAAGGAATCAAAAGAAGAGCAAGAAGACCAAGGTTCGTAACCGCCAGGCTGGCAGCTTTCTTGTCCTCGGCAATATTACCAAACGGTTGTTGCTCGGCAAGAAACACATTTTTCACTCTTGACTGTAGAACAGCGCCTCCACCGTCCACAAGCGTTGAAGTGGAAACATAACAAGATTACTGTAAGCGTGGTAAATTTAATTGCTTCCGTCGTGCAGATTTTTGAGTAATCGTTTGGAACAAAACTGATTACATCCGGGGCTGCGATTCCGTCGTCCACTCCGTCTGCCTGAGGAGGCCATGTTGTGCTGCTGAGTAATGTCCAGGGATGCGGTGCCAGACTTTTGTTTGGCGTGAAGTAGCGTCAGATGTGGGGAATGATTTGTTGTCATTACGACAAGCACGATGACTCAAAGATTAACACGATTACATCCATCTGAAAGTCATCACTCAATATGTCGCGGGCTAAATATAGCAAGACATTGGGCAACGGCCCGCGCGTGCTTCATTCAGCGTTAGCGTGTGTGTGTGCGTGCGTGTGCTTTATGTGTGATGCATGTGAATAATAAAAACAACACTAATAGCAATAAGGAAAAGAACATCGAATGGTATTCATGTATTGATATAGCGTGTGTATGTAGAAAACAAAAATGTCTTCGTGCATGCTTGAGAGGATCAGAGAAAGAGAGGGGGAGAGAAAAGTTCCAGCCTGATATGAAAAACAATTAAAAAAATGTACGCAGACCATTTTCCATATTCCATCTTATTGCAAACTCGACATTTTAACGCCTTTTGTTATTATAATGACGTCATGTGTGTACACTGAGACCTACTTTATGAAGCAAGTTAGGGACTGCGAGAAAATGTTCTGTCACTGACTTTCCCTCTATACTCCAACCTCAGGAGCAGGTACAAGACTTTGCCTCCTACGTTTTGTTGGACAGTTTAGCAGTCAGTGACAATGAGGTTTTCCATCTTGTCACAGACTGCAGCCAGCATCCTGCTTCCACCCTGGGTACAGTATAGTCTGCTCACTCTCTCACTGCTATCACAATGTCCTGCAACATCAAGAACGTCCCACGTTGAACATGGAACGAATCCGTAACAACATTTATAACTTAGAGCAGACGATTAATCAAACAATGGAGTGAAGATCATTGAAGAGAACATCAGATTGCTGTGTCCTTAGCGACAGTAGTAGTAGTAGTAGTTGTTGTTGTTGTTGTTGTTGTTGTTGTTGTGACAAGACAGGCGGCGCTGAGCTCTTTTTCCAAAGAAACATTTCATGTAGAACCTCTTTGATTGCTCAGGTCTGTCGAGGTGAATATTCAAGCAAAAATTAGTGGTGTGACACAAATATGAAATTTATAGGAACAGATCGCTTTTAACTATTTAAAAAAATATTTTCAGAGGCAGTTGTAAAAGCATGAAAAAGATATGAAAAGAAGTATTCAACTGCTGTGCCCCTCAGTGTCATACCATGCCTGTAAGCAGTATCAGTGTCACTAGCAGACTCCATCTATAATTCATTGCGAGACGACGGCCCTGTAGCCAACTGCTCAATCAAGGGATCAGATAGGGTTCCTGTATCTTTTTCTTTGGGCAAAAGGAACAATCGCAGACAGGTGCAATGTGTCCAGCTAATCGCAAACTAGTCATCTAGAAATACTTTAAAATGTCAGCGGTTTAGATGGTTGCTAGGCGTTGGTTGTAAGCGGTGTACCTCTCAAGGTATTAGACAACATCTGATCCATTCATGGTTTTCAAGATTTGCACATGATGGCAGCTGCCAGTCCAGGTAAGTAGCTGAAGATTTTTGTTCTCCGACAATACTCCGGAAAGAACACTCCTTCCCGCAAGGTTTTGTCAAGAAACACCTCACTCGTGTTGTCAGGTGCCAGAGCAAGGTGGATAGACAGCCAGACAGTCAGACGGACAGACCCACGGATAAGATCGCGAGATGCCATCCAGATTGTTGGTCGCCCAGACGACAAAACGCACTTGATCACGCTTGAAAAACATTCAGCAAATTAACTGGAGGGCAAGGTAAAACTAGTCCGAATGGAGACGAAACAGGAGACTGGCGATGCTGCTCGTAAATTGTCTCCCTTGTTTTAGGATTTCGTCCCCAGGGCTCCGGTGCATAGGCGGTCTTAACTTTTCGTCTTAAGATGCCTTGCTTAACTCGCTTTTCGTCTTGGCTAAGTTCGCGGTCTCAATCCTGTTGCATGAGCGAGCTCAGCCCCTTGCTTAGCTGAGAAACGGGTCAGGTCAGCGCGGCGGTCGAGGTCAGTGATATAAATAAATTCGTCCGGGAGCGGCCGAGGCTTCCCTTGCCAACCGTATATTCCACCAATGAAAACTGCGCTACAGCGATGGTGCCGAGCCGCGAAATTCGTCTGCGCACCATGGTTGAAACGAAGGAGGGATGTGCGACAGCGAAATATTAGTCTTAATCGAGGAGGTTACCAGGGAGAAGAAGAGGCTTTACCAGAAAAAGAAAGAGATGAAATGAGAAAGAAATGAACGAATTTAAGATCTTCCATAATTTCATTTCGATGTCAGAAACATCCATCAGCGGACAGGGTGCCACCAGAAACACCCGTGATGAAAGGAGAAAGTGATAAATATTTTGGTAGATGATTTCAGAGAACTGATGGAAGGCACAAACATCGAAGGTTGGTCTTTTTGTTTACCTGTGTAGACTTTTTTTTTACGTCTGTGTCATCCGCAGAAAAAGCTCTAGATACCGAGAGAATGCAAATGCAAAGTCTATAGTCAGCACACAACAGCCAGTTTGAAAATAAGTATTTCCATCCGAAATACATTTATTTAAAATAACTAGATACATTTCTGATTTAGTTTTTGTTACAGGTGGTGAATCATTTACGCTGGTTCCTCCAGAAGTTTTTTCATGATAGGGAGAGAGTAATAAAATAATAATATTGACATATATAGGAGGTGCAATATAGAACACTCCAGTTCAATCTTCTAATTCAACAATGGAAATGCTTTGCTAGAAGTATATGCAGATTTATTATTTTCATGCACAACAAACAACAATGAATTGAACATTTCAGATGATGATGTTTTCAAATGGGAAATTTTAAAAATGTACTTTATATCACAGATATTCCTGATGGTATTTTTGAACAAAACATGAAATATTAAGGAAAAGCCACCAAGGTTTTTGTACTTTAGAGAGGGCAGCTACATATAATTTTCCACAGCTGGCTTAAAATTATAAATTGTTTAATTCAAGTGCCAAACACAGACTATGACATAATTTGGGAGATGTACGCAGCAGGTTTGTCTGTACATCCACAGTCAGTTTGGACATTTAAGAAGTTTTAACTACAAGTCTAATGCATGTTACAGTACCAGTGTTCTACAGTTTAGATTCCAGTAGACACTCAGCTTCTGAATGACAGGATTTGCAGTGTCTACATTCTTAAACAGTTACAAATAAGATGTTATGAAGTTCTGAAATGGCTACACCTGAGTCCAGTGAAAAGTGCTAAATATTAACTCTAAAGAGAGAAACATGTCCTTCACAATCCTACTAGCAGCATGTAGTAAATATCAACATAACTGCTTTTTACTAGTTACTTGGCATCACAAAGAATAACAAGCAACACAATAATCTATTTATCTAGAAACCTTACACAGAAGAGTAATTCAAACAATACCTTTACATAACCTAATGCGATGGTAAGTACTCAGTGCTCCCAAGTAGAAGTGTCATGAATCAATTGTTCTAAGAAACATTTCTTTCGTGCAGCATCAAGACCACACAGAGAGCCACACAGCAATATTCAAAGCCATCAAAGCGGCTTAGGCCTAGACAGCTGCACATTTCTGAAAAAATCTTTTTGACTGTCAGATAAAACACACAAGGTGATGTACCAAGCAGCCAGAATTCCATCCGTCAACTGGGTCACCCGAAGAAAGCAAAATACCTGATGATACAAAAGAATACACAACAAAGATAAGAGAATGAAAAACTTTGTAGCTCCTGGACAGTGAACTTGAATCTTGTTAAAAAAGAATTGCAATTCATGGAAATCAAAATAAATCTGGCACAGGCTGAGGTAACAAATACTAGACGGAAAAAACAGATGGAAAATGGATTGGTAATGCCAGCTGCTGAAAGTGTTCACAACTGATTGGGTGGATGTTGCTATTCAGCCAAAGTCAAATTGAATAATAATGTGACCATTCAGTTATAAATTATGACAGCACAATGGAACACATGATGATTTTTGGTGCTTTGGCAGGGATGTATCTGGTCACAAATATATTCTGAAGCATATGATATTAAAGGGGAGGAGTTCTTTTCCTTGTCTGCATTTAAAAAAAGGGAAACTAAGCCAGTCCCTCAGCGGGTAGCCACTGTCTCCCATAATCATCCCATGTCAATGCCGTCAGCCACTACAACTTGCATTGTGCTTGTAGCATAAAATTGTAATGCCACCATCACCTGCAAAAGACATAGGAAACATTATTGACCTCAATGATTTATATATTTTAGTATTCACATCTAAACAAAACTGTCCATTTTTAGTTAAAAAGGACAATGTGAACATTAACCTATTATGATTATCTATCTCTTGAGCCACATGTTTACAACTTGAGACATACTGCAAGAAACTGCCTGTCAAATTGATAAACATGTATTAAATCAAACTATATAAGAGATTCTGGGTGCTCTGCTACTTTATTCTGTGTTGTTTACTTAAATACAATGCCATCAATTTTTAATAATGTTTACATACTCTAAAACAAACACTTAGAGCACAGTGGATGGCCAGAATTGTGCGTCTGCTCATATGACCCAAGTACAGCAAACTGAATTTTTTTGGATTATTGCTGTCACCAGAGTGAAAGTAGAAAATTTTCATTACTTTTATTGCAAAGTTCAAGTTTTTTCCTTTCCAAATATGTATAAGTTTTGTGGTCTCATGTTTACCTGAGAGCATCAATAATAACAACAAACATCACCCACTGTCGTCAACACCGTCTTCAGTTCTACGCCATTGTTTTATTGTGTAGCTATATTTTCATGTCATTCTAACATTATTAAATATTTTTAACGTAATGCTGTCAATTACACTTATTAATTATATATTTATATAGTGGCGGTGACTGTAGTCTTACCTGCAACAAAGGCGGAATAGATCGGCCTTTAATTCGTTGAAAATGATGGTCGAAATCACTTTCCACTGTTATGTTCGCTCGACGGAATCAAAAACGATGAAACAAATCGACGTCATACATTTCAAATGGATTTGATGGATCGCTGAAGAAGTGAAAAATCTGTATCTTGTCAATGGTATACGCAGGGCAACTCAGTAAACAACACAATCAAGCGCCACTGTTACTACGAAAGCCGCCGTACGGTCATGCGTAAGCAGCGTGTCGCGGCTAAGCAAGGAGTTAAGCCAGGGGGGGACCAGTCTTAAATTTTAAGACTAAGACCGCTTGCTTAGCGAGTTGAGACCGCCCATGCACCGCGCTTAGCAGGCGTCTTAGGTTAAGACAGCGTGCTTGGCTTAACTGCGGTCTTAACTCGAGTTAAGACCGCCTATGCACCGGAGCCCTGGCTCTTGCGTCTGTCTACCCATAAATCAGAGCGAGAAGCAATATGGCCGCCCGCTGGGCGAAACAAACCCAACCGTGTCCCAAGAGAAATGCTATACCCTAGTCCCTCTTGACACCGGAGCAAGGGGAGTGAAGAAACTGCTTTTATTATTTCTTTATTTGGCCTCTGGGATGCTGACAACAACAGTTCAAAGGCAGTTGTTTGGGGTTTTGGGTGCTCTTTCGGGGCAGTTGGTTATGATGAAATTAGCATCGGGAATAAAAATTAGGCTCTGGGGAGAGAACAATAAGACTTTAGACAGCAAATATCAGGCAATTGTGCAATGAAAATCGGAAAACAAAAGTATACTTTTGTATTTAATCTCTAGTCTGCATTATTCATACGACTGAAAATAAAAACAAAAATTACGGCTGAGTAAAACAATTGGATCACACGATCGTACAAGTAATATAAACAAATCGCAGCTAAATTATCTTCAGATAATTGCCCACAATGTACATTATTGAGGTGTGGTGGACACCCCCAGCACGAAGCTAGTAAAAGCATTTTACCTCTTGCAAATCGAAAAACTCCTCTCCTGCCGAAACACACACAGGTGCATAAGCACAGACATTAAAAAAACAAAAACAAACAAAACCAAAATAAATAGAATGGTCAAGAACGAACTTGTCCATTACCAGCGATAAATATTTACTAACTTTAACAAAAAGTTCATTATTTGTTAGATGAACTGTATTCAGACTAAACGACCACTTTGGTAAAAGATTGAAGTCTCACTAGAAGCACAGAGTAAAGAAGTTGTGGGGACGAACATGTCGTGTGGTGGTAGAGAGAAAACAACACCCAAATGCCAAGTAGATGTACAAAGGCCGAGGTGACAAGCCGCGGCTCACAGGCTTATCCTAGTCACAATATCTGCTTCCTTGGAGTAATTCTTTTTTTAAAAGGAGTTGCACATTTTGATAATTTCAAACCTAAAATGTATTCCTGGCAATAAAACCGTCGTTTGGCCTCGTCGAGCATTTATGAAAATTCAAAACTGTCCAACAAAATGTCGTTCCACTGTCATTTATTTATAATTTTACAAATCTCCATACTCTGCGTGTGACTGTAATTGTAAGAATGAGTAAGCTGTGTCTCACCTACAGTTTTCAGGAAGAACATTAACATTGTTGCAGTGACCATTTAAATAGTCATCCTTTTTTTTTTACATTATGTAACAAAATTATTTGATCACACACATAATTACCTCAGAAAACCGAATAATAATAATAATAATTGTTGGCAATAATTATCTCTTCTAGCGCAGAAGAGCAAACAAGTGAGCGAGTGAATGAGCGATGATATGTAAAACCTTTCCGTGAAAGATGTAGGACTCGAGGTAATGTTGTATTGCTAACCTCTGAATGACAAGCATGACAGTCCTAACCCCATCGTCGTTTTTATCATCATCCCCTTTCTGGTCATCCTACATTATTTTTTAATATATTATGTCCAGACTGTCAGAATTCTCTCGCTTAATCGTGACGTGACAACATCATCAACTTTCCCGTAACATGTAACAAGGATTTACTGTTGTTTATTCAACAAGATTTTTTTTAAAGTTAGCTTAAAAGTCAGTTTGTTACGTCTGAGACGATAAATACCTTTATTGCAAACAAAATCAACTTACAGGGTGTAATACTTTCAGTATATTATTCCTTGCTAATCTCGGGGCCCGAGCACGGGTGAGTGCAAGACCAAGATGGGTAGGCACCCAGCACATTTCAGCAGCATGGCTGTCCTGACAGTTCCTATATTTCCGGATGGGTGACGTCACCGACGCCAGGAGTCACGCGACGGGGAGTCTGCTAAGGGGAGTAGGGTGGACAGGCAAGGGGGAAATGATTCACGACCAGCGGGACAACTTTGTCGTGCCTAGAATGTGAGTCGCCACCCAGACTCCTGCCTGTTCTGGGCATTAATGCAAAGTTACCTGTTGTCTAGCAAGCGAACACGCACGCACGCAGATCCTTACAAATGAATTTCCATCGCTACTTTTCTTGTTCAGATGTAAGTACCAGTCATGTAAATTTTTCATGGTTATGACAATATTTATTTACTGTGTGCTGCACTCGTCAACAAGAGTTATGCTTAAAGCAAGAGTTGTTGTTGTTGGGGTGGGGTGTGTTTGGGGGAAAGCGGGAGGAACACACAGAGGGAAGAAAACTTCACTGTCTCAGACAGGCGGGAATTGAACACTGGTTCTGCGCGGTAATTAGGCTACTCTACACCGACTGGTAAGATATTCAGTGTCTGAGCGTTAGTCCTGATAAACGCGTGCTCGGGATGACTAACAATGAGACGCCTGCACCCTAACATTACCTCTAATACTCCACGGCAACCCCATCCTCCACAGTGGATCTCCATACGACTGGTGCGAGGCAGGGCAAAGATTACCAACAGACTTGCTTTGGCTTCATTGCACTTGGAATTTCGAGCTCAGAGGTTTGTAACTTGTGTCAGAAAGTTGTTGCTTCTCTCCTCGACTGTCATCAGGACTGCGAGTGCTTGAACTTCGTGCTGTCCACGAGTCGTCAGGACACATTTTTGTCTCCTTCTGGCAGTCGTTGTTGCCCAGTACAAGTTCCATGTTGTAGCCAAAGCTGGCTAGTTTGACGAAGATCGGAGCTTCTTAGTTTTTCTACTAAGTTTTTAAGTTAAAAAAATTCTGCCAAGTTTACGGACTGCTTTCGTAACTGATAGCAACTGATGGAAAACAAACAAGGTAGAGGCATTCATTTATTTATCAACAGATAAGCCATGTGCTGTAAGTAAATTGTGTCTGTACTTTTTCCCCAAATCTGCAAGGTCTTAAACATTTCTAAAAAACAAAAAATTAAAAAAAATTAAAAAAAGCTTTAAAACTTTAATAAAATTTGATGAAATTTACATTCTATTACCTACTCTCTAGTTCACCAAAGCTTTCAACGACTTTTAAAAGTCTTCAGATGGACATCTCCAACATTTCGTGATTACAAGCATTACGTAGACTACCTGGTCATCCATCCAATCTAGCTATGATGTGTAACCAGCAGCCCCTCTCCCACAGATTCAACAGCAATGAGAAATCATCGGGTAATGACGAAGTCCACCTCATCCTAGTTCACCTAGGCAGTCAACATAAGCTGACCAGTGAAGATTTCTGTCTCTCAGGCAAAGGGAGCTTGCATCCCAAACACAGATGTCTTCCTCAAATGCAAAATCTCGTCAGCCTCCCTCATTGGTACTCAACGGATGGTTCCGTAAAGGCAAATAACTCCTCATCCCACTGTTCTTCAGGACATTGTCCTTCACTGTCTTCTTCAAACCAGGTAGGCATAGGTGGATGGTCATCAGGGTTTGGACGTTTGTGAGGTAAGATGGTGTCATAGATACGAACATAGGTGTGTATGCTGCCAGGAACAGAGGGACCATGGAGGTACAGTACATTGTACTTGGTGTTTATCCTCCAGATCTGCAATATTTTTCAGAGATGCTTGTACACTGAGTTTCAATCAACACATCAAAACAGTGATGCTAAAATACCAAAGTAAATATTAACACTTACAAAACAAGTCTTTCCATGGAAGGTCTAAAACATGCAAAAAGTAAAATGACAGCAAGCACAGACACATGCGCAAGCACATTTTATCCCACCATGCCGACATTGAATCATTCTGAGAACTTAAAATAGAAACAGATGCTGTCCTACCCGTATTCCCTTTGTGATTCGATTTCTGTCTCCCATGTGCCCAGGCATCTTTTTTCCCTTCCAGATACCAGCTTTTTCCTGAAAACAAGAAACTCTTAAAATGAGTTTTTACAAAATTGTAACCATGTAGTGTAATAATTTCCTTACAAGGTTTTGTAAAAAAAATGAAGTTAGTGAGATCTCTGCTGGCAGTACAAGAATAATGAGCCTCTGCTATATATAAAAGCATAATTGTACAAAACCCAATAAATACCACTAGCATCTAATCCCTCAAGCAACAAGTGGACTGCTGGCAATAAGAAAGCCACTAATCTCCAGCGGTTTTAGCATCAAGCACAAATGATAACTGTGAGTAGTTTCACATATGATGCGAACCCTTCTGACTCCCCAATGATAATGAGTAATTTCATGTATGATGAGGACCTTGTGACTCTCAGGTAATGTCAGCTTTGTGTGGGCTCATGCAGGTGCTGCTACACTGTTTCAAGTCCAGCTACAAAGTAAATCTTGCACCCAATTGTTTTCAAATAAAGCAGCTGTCCAGAGCATTTGTCGCCTGACGAACTATCATCCCTAATAACTGGTTATGTGACATGCGCATCCCTGAATAGCATGCAGTTTAGTTTGACATCAATGTGTGTCAAATGTTGTAGAAAAATATTTATTATCTGGGCTATGAAGGCGATGTTGTTTCATTGTCTGGTAAGTAAGAATTAGAGGAAACTAAGCAGCGAAGGCCCACAACTCACCCTCCCACCACCAGAGCTGCCCATTTTTCTGTGAGATTTAGTGACGCCATGAGAGGCAGGCATTCCCTTCATACCCCAGCGCTTGATGACACCCTGGAACCCGTAGTCTATCCTGCAAAAAAACAAAAAACAAACAAGTCAAATATTTGTCAGCTGACTGACTTGTTAAGCAAACTAATCACACCAGCCTCCACTGCACTGTCCCTGTGCCATTCAAACAGAGCCCTCCCAGTCACAAGTATTTAAATGTACAAAAACAAATTGTTGCATACGTTTTTGCCTGAACATCAACGTAATCACCAACTCGGAAGTGCATTGCGGTCAGTGGTGTACCTGTAACAATATGAGCAGGGTAGTTCAAAATAAAATGTAAAGAGAACCATTGCTAACCAACAGAAAAAAAAAAAAAAAAATGAACATAATTCATCCTACCCTTTTAGTAGCTCAAACGTTATTTTGTAAGCTTCAAATAGATAAAATAACATAACAGTTTATTTATTGCAGAAGGCAATTCAGGGATTACAAATGCAAAGTGACAAAAAAGGTCAGAAACAACTCAACAACACTTCCCTTAATATTGCATGGTCCACAAAACTAACTGCAGATAGAAGTAGCTGCAGACACAAAGAATACAGTAAACATTAATTGTATAAATGATCCAAAGCCAATGCTAGCTGGTGCCGAGTGCTGTCCCAAAAGACATAGAAAATGGGTGCATACCAGGCTGAATGGCAGCATTGGGTGTTACAAGAAAGCGGGTCAACTTCTGTTTGGGAGGGACACCAGCTTCAGCAAACAGACTGTTGTAGGACTTCTTGAACTAGAAAATCAAAAGATGGCAAGCCTTTAAGGTTGACGATGAGCTTCTACTGTTTAACCATTTATAAAGTTAAAGTTCTCATGATCTGACAAAAGTTGGTTTTCAAAAACCACAACTATCTGAACTGACATTCCTTTGAAGAATATTGAAATTTATTGTAGCATATTATTGGTGTCTAGTGTCTACACTACAGTGAGCTTGCACATCAGCTGATGTATTGTGCTGTATGTTTATTATTATTTACTATTATACTTCTACCTAACCCTTTATTGAATTTGTCTGATGAGCTGGCTGATACTGCTACCTAAACATTTTTTAAGCTGTTTGACAGTTCAACTGTCCTAAGAGTGAAAACTTGTCCTACTTGTTTCTGCTAGTCCTACACAAAAAGAATTTCTACAAATCCTTCAAAAACAAACAGATGAAATGTATCCATATTTTAGACATTCAGTAAGACAGTGACAGAGTACAGCTGCTTTTTGCTACTTCATGACTAGCCTGATGGGCTGTTCAGGTCCTACCTGTCGTGGATCAGAGCTTAGTGCTCCAACAACCACAGACCCAAATTTTCTCCACAATGGATGCCAGCCTGCTGTCTTCGCTGCTTCCTCAGGTGGCGTGTAGCGAATAACATGATTGTCTAAGATCTGGCAAATGTTAATCAAGAAAAAAAAAAAAAAACAGTTAAGTGTCGAACATAAGAACTGTGCATCACCCACACACCCTGTAACATGCCTTTCTTATATACAGGCAGTCCTCGACTTACAACATTGTTCCATTCCTACATCACGTCGTAAACCAATTTTCGCTGTAAGTCGGAACATAAGTACATACCGTACGTAAATAATATACTGTAAGCACTTATACTATCCGAACACAGTAATTATCAAAAAAACACATATAAAATACTTTCACTTTCCTCTCCTTTTCTTTTTTCAACGCCTCAAACAATCTTTTAGCCTTCTCCTGAATCACCATAAGGCTCAATGGGATACGCCGTTGATTTTGGTCTTCCAACCAGAGCACTAATAATCTTTCCATCTCAATAATAAGACCACTACACTGCTTGGTTATCACTGTCAATTTCATAGGAGCAGATCCTTTCACATGTTCAAGGATGCGATCTTTATCCTTGATAATCGTGGAAACAAAGTTTTATACAGTAAATGGGAGATGTGTTGCACAATAGTGCACTCAACCTCTAGTCTCTTAAGAACCTATTCATCAAATAAATGAAAAAGGCTAAAAACATTTACTTCTCAAGCTGATTCCCTGCATTCATCCCCTAAACATCAATACACTCATTTGCATTTACCTGCACCAAAGTTGTGGTGATTTTCTCTCCAGTTTTCGTCCACTGGGGTACAAGACCTAGTTTGATGCCTATAACACCACACCTCCGTGTACTGACAACAGATTATATTACAAAGAAGATTATATGATATCAATGTTTGCTGCACAACATTTAAAGTAAGGTGTAAAAGTGAACATCTTTTCAGAAGGTGATTCAATGGCAGAAATGGGTGTTGAAATGGGAGCCAGGCACTATAAGTACACATATACTCACAATTTTAAATATTCCCCCCTTTGCCAGGGTTCCTCTCGTAATGGACTAGGATGTTGTGTGTAGGTTTCATGAATGACTTCTTTGATAAATTCTTCATTTTCTGTTGTTAGATTTTCATCGTTTATGGATTGGTTAACCTTTTTTACATGCCAGGGTCTACCAAACTTGTACTGTGTTGAACCTTTGCTTCGACTCTGCTGATGAACGTAGAGTACTCTGAAATCAAACAAAAAAAATTTGCTTTAACAACATACAGTATCACAGTGCTTCGATACACCTATCAGTGTATAATTAAACGTTAGAAATACAACCATATCACTTCACATATTTGAACATCACGTTAACACATATTAAAATATGTTAATGGTCAGCATTGAGTGCTGGAGCTTCACCTCCTTTCTTTGTGTTATTTTCCTTCAGTGCATGTTATTTCCTCAATGCTTAATACATCCAATGTGGCAGTGTTATTAAAACATTAAGTAATAATAGTAATAAGGATATTTATAAAGCACACTTCTCCACCATAGGCCACAGATTGTATGTTTTGCTCCAAAGCATCTTTATTTTAGTGTTAATTTACTATTTATACAAATTTACTGGTGGCTCCAACACTAACAAGTCTACTAAAGAGAGCAAAGTTTAATTTCAAATGATACCCCTCCACCACCCCCTGTAAGAGAAAGAGAAATGCAGTTTGAGCACGCGTAAGGCAGGCCGGCAGCATTGAAAATATTTATCGCAACCCGCTGCCATTTGATCTGGTCTACGAATGCTTACAGTATGTCCAGACAATTCTGGATACCCATGATATAAGTTATATATCCACACAAAACTTGTAACAGCATTAAAAATTATATGGCACCGAAAGATGTCAAGCATTCACCGATCACCAACTCGCTTCTCCATTAAATTTAGCAACAATTTTTATTATTGACAGATAACTGGATTATGGATATATTTCAGTATTAGTAATACCATCATAGGAATGACTAGGCATTAGTATTGTTTCTATTACCACTACAGTAAAAATGCTGCTGAAACCTTCATTTGTACGTATCGGATAGCAATGGGATAACAATTTGATCCCGCTCGTGCATGCAAACGTAATCAGGCATTTTTTTACACGACTTATTTTTTCGTGACTTAATTGTGTTACCTTGCACTCTCCAACTGGTGTTTTAGTATACCAGAATTTCGGTTGAATGCTTGAAACAAAACTGCCCTCAAAGTCATTGCAGGTGTTGTCGCCATGATGTGGTCTGAATTCCCCACAACGCAAGCAATAGGAACATAACCCTTTTGTTACAAAATATTTTGACTAAAAATTTATTACAAAAAGCAGGTTAAATTAGATTATTGAAATTGAAAAAGTAAATTGACAAAGAAAGTATATTTTTTATTTTTCTTAACGTTGGAAGCAACTGACAGTATACCATCTTTCATGATTTCTCTCGACAGGAGAGCCAAACGCCAAAGACAGTGCCTGCAGCTGTTGCTCATCCTGGTTTTCGTGTGAACGGTCTGGATACCTCTTGTTCCACCAGATCAGGACATTTATGAAAATCAATTTCTTTTATAGATGAGTGTAATTAGTATCTTGAACTTCTATTGAAAACTCACAAGGGACGATATCAGAAAACTGCGAAAGTATCGTCTGCAAGCAGCGTTATGAGAAATACGAGTTCCTGTTTCAGTGTCAAACTTTTCTTGGATACGTGACCTTCTGTTTCTTATTCTGAGCAGACGCACATCGTAATGCTGTATTTTCAATGTCCTTTTGGGTGTACATTTTTTTTATGTGGCTATGGTCATTGCAGCTGCTCAGACCAGCCTTTTCAAACTTCGACCCCTCAGAAGAAAGCCAAAAGTAAAGCACTCATTTGCATTAGGAGTCACCCATCCATATGCGGGTTCATTTTTACATCAATTAGCAGCAGCATTTCTTTGGATCATTCACCTGATTCCAGTATCTCAGCAATTATTATTTTATTAATGTTTATAAGAGTTTGGGAACGGATACCCATTGTCGTTTGAAACGAACATTATTTCTTTACTTATTGTTATTAATTTTTTTAAAAAGTGGACCGAGGAATCACATATTAGCTGGGTCACTTTCTCAATGTGTATACCTAACATATCTAATGTATAACAGTGAGTATTGTCCCTGTCCCTAACCCTGTATACAAAATAAGTTTGAGGTAAACTTTGAATAAAACCAAATACAGTGGAACCTCGGTTAACGAACTTAATCCGTTCTGGAAAGCTGTTCGTTATCCGAAATGTTCGTTATCCGAAACAATTTTTTCCATAAGAAATAAAGGAAATAGATTTAATTGGTTCCCAGCCCCTGTTGACTCGCTAATATTTGAAAGTTACAGGTTATGTAGGTATTTGTTTTAATGAGAACAGTTATAATGCAATATAAATGGAGTTAAATAAACATAAAAACATTAACGAAAGCATTTAAACATCAGAAAACTTGCCGTTTTAACGGCGTGGTTGGAAGCAGGTGAGGGGAGGAAGGGGTGGAATTACTGATCGATTCCCCCTCCATGAGCACACGTGACATAAAATCGGGGGTGACTTTCCTTTTCTTTAGCTTTGAGGTTAAAGGAAAAAACTTGTCCAGTGTCTGTTCCTTCTGCCTTTTTTGTAAAACTCTTGGGTAATACGACATCACATATCCGACAGACGCATATGCCACCTTCATACTTTGAAATCATTTCCTTTTTCAATTCAATTGTTGGCCGCTTCCTTGTCATTACCTCACTACTATTAATTGCTCTTAATCTTCTTTGGAGCCATGATTGAGGATTATCGTACTAAAATAAAGCACGACAATCACTAAATAAGAAGGATGCGCAGAGATAAAGAACGACCGATCGTAACTGTGTCTCGAGCGCGAATGATGACATGCTGGTCGGTCACGTGTGGTTCACGTGGCTGTTCGTTATCCGAAATTTTGTTCGCTATCCGAGACAAACTTTTAACGAAATTTTTGTTCGTTAACCGAAATATTCGCTATCCGAGGCGTTCGCTAACCGAGGTTCCACTGTATGCTGTAAGATAAGGGTCTTAAAAATGTAAAAATCTGAATATCCTAATGATTACAAAAATATATGTACATATTTTAACTTCCTGAGAATGCTTGGTATATAAGTATGGACAGATTTACAAAGACCCTAATGATTTTACTAAAGTGCTAAATAATCTTGAAAGTTCCCAAAAGGTCCCATTATATTGACAGATATAGTATAGTTAGTTTATTCCTTGTTTCTCCTTTGAGGAGCATAGGGCTGCTACAACACCTCGCCAGTGGACCCGGTTTTGGGCAGCCCCCTTCAGTTGGGCCCAGATGGTTCCAATGTCCTTTGCCTCACTCTCTATTGTTCTTTTCCAAGTCTGCTTTGGTCTCCCAACTCTTCTCTTCCCCTGAGGGTTCCAGTCAAGTGCCTGCTTTGCAATGGTGTCAGCTGGTTTGCACAGGGTGTGTCATATCCACCCCATTGGCGCTTTTTGATGTCTTGGCTAGTGACATTCTGGTTGGTTCTTTTCCACAGGCAGCTGTTGGAGATCTTTTCAAGCCATCTTATTCCCAGAATATGGCGTAGGCATCGGTTGGTAAAGGTCTGGAGCTTGTTGTTGATGGTGTTTGTCACTCTCCAGGTGTCAGAACCATACAGTAGGACTGCCTTCACATTGGTGTTGAAGATGTGGGTCTTACTGCTGAAGAATAATGCTCTGGAGTTCCAGATGGGGCGTAGGCTGTTGAAAGCATGCCTGGCCTTGTTGATGCGACTTTTGATGTCATCATCCGCTCCACTGTCCTTGTTGACAATACTCCCCAGATACACGAAGTGGTCTGTTTCCAGAATGTTCTCTCCTTGAAGTAAGATTGGGAGTTTCTGCCTGTTGTTGATTCTCATCACTTTGATCTTCTTTCTGTTGACCTTTAAGCTAGTCTTCTCTACTTCCTTGGCTAGCTTACTCAGTTTGCTTTGTGCATGTTGTTGCTGATGAGATAGAAGACTGATATCATCTGCAAAGTCCAGATCCTCTAGCTGTTTGGTGAAGGTTCACTGGATACCAGTGTTGTTGTTTTGCACATAATCCAGTCTATGACCAATTGGCAGATATATTGATAAGGTATTTGCAAGCATATTTGGATTTAGTATTTTGACCAAAATCAACCATCTAAAATTTCATGTGACCTTCACTTGCAACTTTGCCAAACTTGTTTAGTGACATTTGTCTGGTAAAGAAGGAATAGTGCTGCTTTCAAACTATTTGTAGACAATTTTTTTTGAGTGAATTCTATCCCTTTAACCATACTGCTAATGAGCCATGATAGAAATTCTGAATTCTATCAAGTGTTCTCTTTGCTCCTTTTTGTTTAATCATGGGCTTGATAAAGTAAGCAGTTGCAGGCAAATTAGGAAAACTTATCAGCAAAAGATACATTCATACAGTATTACATATACCTATGCATGTTTCAACATTCCTTAACATGGATGAAAAGTGAAAAAGAACTGAAGAGTTGAAGGGTTGTCTGTCACCATTTGTCAACAGACTGGATGTAATTTTGCACTTTATTCTCAAAGGTTCGCATTTACCAGAACTGAGAATTACTGATCTAAGTTACAACATTTTACACCAAGGACATTTTGTGTTTCTTTATTTTTCCTGTTAAGATTCTTATGAAAGAAGAATGCTTGTTTACCCCTCCTAGTAAGGGAAGTCACTCACATGGGGATGATGCCAACCATTAAATCTTTGTATGAAACAAGTTTATTTCAATATTTCCTGAAATAAAGCATTTGGTAACTGTCGAGGTTTACAGGCAATGCTAGTAACTGTTAAGGAAGGAGCCAGCTTTCTGACTAAGCATGATTATCTCTTGTTTTTAACAGGTGAGCGCAGAAGAAATCAAAGAGGGTGATGAAAATGTTTTAACTTTTCGGGGCAAGGCACTTGACAAAATGGTATAACTTTGCTTTTATAATTTGTGTATAGTTATCATACAGTAAGAATTTTATTGAGAATTCACCCATGTCATTTTAGATATTGTTTATATTACATTTACAGTAAACTACTAAATGATAGAAGTCTGATTTCTTGTAACCTAAAATGATTATGACAGAAGCATTTCAGAAGATAAGTGTTTTGTTGTTCAGTGTTACTGTGTTCAGTAGTGTTATATTTACAAATAATCATTTCGTATGGCAGGATTTTTTTGGTAAGTCAGATCCCTATTTGGAGATTTTGCGATCAACACCAGGTGGTAGCTGGCAGCTAGTGCACAGGACAGAGGTGAGGCTGAACATGGTATGAACTTAAAGGGTGGGATTGCCAGTGGGAAGCTCATTGCTCTCAGTCTCATGTATTGCTTCCTTGCTGAATGAATTATATTTTCATCTGTGGGGGGTGTGTTTTAAGGAATGTCAGATGAAACAGGGCAGTAATGTGTCATGTGTTTTTAATGCAATTAGAAGACAGACTTTTAAAATGTTGTATTTAATTAATTGTTTGAGTTTGGCTATATATATGTTACTGTATGTACAAAGGAGTACCAACACTTGTTACACCTGTGTGAAACTCTTAAAGCTATTCTGACCTCAAAATTAACTTTATTTTTGTCCAGGCATCATTGTTTCACAAATTTGAATGTGTCAACATATATGTTCCCACCCTGACTATCGGAACCCAAAAATTAACCATAAGTCATTTTAGAAACCAACCAGTAGCAGAGCCACAGTTTGTTAAACTGAATGTAATATCATGTTTGAAAAGTTCCAGGTGAAGTTTTTCATGTATGTGTGACTCTTGCATTGATTACCTTGATCCTTATAATTGCTCACTGTTGTTATTATTAATTGGAATACTAAAAAAATAGAAAGACATGCTTTACTTTAAAGTTTTTGTTTGAACTTGTAAGGTTGTGAAAAATAACCTCAACCCAAGCTGGAAGCCTTTTGAGCTTTCTGTCAATACTCTTTGTGGCAGGAATAAAAAACAGATCATGAAGGTGAGTATATATAGTAGTCAATAACAGGCTGTTGAATAGTGTCAGACATTTAAAAGCTTACTTTGTTGAATTATCAATCATAAGAGTATATGTTACACCATTATTAATAAATTTTAATATGTGCGTGTGTGTAAATATGTAAAATCTGGATGGCTTTCTTTCTCTGCCCCTCTTTCCCCATTGTATTTGTGTGCGTGTGCGCGCGCACATGTGCCTTCACTACAAATTAATAATGAATAGGAAATTTATCCTTCTGCCAGTTTTTGCTCCATGTTTCTTTAAAATAAACCTGTCTTTGGCATTACAATTTTTAATTTCTGTCAGACCACTTTTTCAAGCATTTAAAAGCTATTGAGGATTATTATTTGTATCGTGATAGACCACTCTTTCAGGCATTTTAAAAGCTAAGGATATTTACTCATGAGAAATCACTTTCTCAAGCATTTTACAGCTATTAAGGGTGTTGATAACCTTATTGAAAAATATATAATTTATAAAGCAGGTAATCAGTAAAAGCAGGAGTTTAAATTTTAATTGAAAATTGAGTAATAAAATCTTTCAGATGTCTTTTGAAGCAATCCCTGGTCTTTGCAGACACACATACTGTAAAAATCTTTCATAACTGTAGTAGTAATATTGCTAAGACCTCAAACTCAAAACCACAGAAGGAAAAAGAAAGGGATAGGGTTTTACTGTACATGAAACACTTGCCACAAAAGAATGAGTCTCAACACAATTTGCCTAGAAAAAGAGCTGTGAAGGACTCTGTCATTCATATTAACTTCCTTTCTCTTTCTTGCTGTTTCATTCTCACACTTCCCTATTTTGTTATGCATATCTACATAGACTTGTGTGTGTGCGTGGGTGCATGCATGTGTGAGAGATTGAGTGTGGGTAAAAAACAGGGAAGAATATTAAGTGTGAGAGAGCTATGAAGGTGGTTATGTTTCATCTCTAAAGAATGTACAACAGTTTGTGGTAGATTGGATTATTTAAAAATGGTTTTTGTTATGTTTATAGTTTGATGTGTATGACTGGGACAGTGATGGGTCTCATGATTACATTGGAGGATTTTCAGCCCCACTGGAAGACATGCTCCAAGCACAGCAGCATGAGGTACCAAATCTAGTTGCATATTATTGAGTAATCCAGTTTGTAGATGATCTGTTTTTGTAATGTCGGATGCATAAATTTAATACAGAAAGTTCTCACTTCACGTAATACAAGTTCATTAGGCAAATTCAACTTTATGTAAAGAATTATATAAGAAATCTGCATTCCAATAAAATTACAAGAATTACCTTTGCAAAGCAGCCACATTAATTTCCAAATTGTGTTATGTAGAGCAGAAGTGCAGGATACTGCTGAATCATTCTTATCGCACATTTTTTTTAAAAATGATAACCCTTGATTACCAGTGCTTCAGAATGTCAAGTTGTTCTACTTTAGTAAACAGCTGCAGTTGTTGCTATCCATTCTCCTCGTAGAACTGAAGCATTGTAAATTATATGTAATTACTCAAACAGAAGACGTCATTTCTGTTTCTTTCCAGTTGCATTTGTGGTGGATATGTTGGGCTGCTCAAGCAGAGTGGGTAAGAAATAAAGGTTCCTTCTTACTTAGTCTTCTTCATACCTAGGGGGTATATAAGGCATCCACTAGAGACCTCAGTTTTTGTCTATCAGCAGCAAGTTAACTTCTACTGTAACTCCTAGCTTGCTAGCTGTCCTGCATACTTTTTTCATAAACTCCAGAAAGTACAGAACTCTGCAGCATGTCTGGTGCTTAGAGCTCAGAAATGGGACCATGCCACCCTTCTCCTTCGTTTTCTGCACTGGCTACCCATCTGTTCTGGCATCCAGTACAAACTATCCATGCTATGTTTTAATTTCTTTGCTAGCTCCTGCTCAGATTATTTCTCTGAACTTCTCTTTCCTTACGTCCCAGCTAGACAACCCCGCTCTTCATCCGATGATCGTCTTCTTACTCTTCCTGTCACAGAACAACAACATATGAACACAGGATGCTATTTATTCTGCTGTGAAACAATGGAACTTTCTTCCTTTCCACATCCGCCACCTACCTACTATTGAATCCTTTAAACGTGCTCTGAAAACGCACCTCTTCTGTAAGCAGTACTCCTAACACCCTTTCCCACTATGCTAGTCATTTTTCACACCCTTCCCTGCTCATCTTTATCATGATACTTTCAGTTCTTATTATTTGGTTCCTCTTTGCATTTTCTGTGCTTGTTTTTCTTCATCATTAATACTGTTGTTTATTCTTTATTAGTTCCTGTGTTATTCGTTTGTTTTTCTGTCTCTTGTATGGTGTCAGCGATCCTGTGGCGCAACGGTTAGCGCCTGTCACCAATACAGTGAAGGTTGGCTGCCCAGAGTTGATTTCTCGTCTCGGGCACGCTGTTCTTTCTCTGCACGTGGCATCTGTTTACAGGTCTGGCTGCTTGCCGTAATATAGCCTCAGTTGCTGGCACGGCGTAAAAAACCAATCCCCCCCCTCTTGTATGGTGTCCACAGCTCATTCTTGTTCTTAGGTCCTCAGGAGTGTGAGTATGTGCTTTACAAATTTTGTATTTCTTATTATTAATGTTAGGTCACTTTCTGGTCATTTAGTTCTCTTGCTACTGATCTTCATCATGTTTGTTTTGGCCAACCACATTTCCTCTTGCCATCAGCTGCCCAGTCTTATGTGGAGAAGTATATATAGAGGTGTTGATTAGAAATAAGAGAGTTGGGATTGTGAGCAAAAATTCCTTAAAGTTGTCAACATTACTCTTGGTCTGCCAGACATCAACACTCACAAGATCTCAGCGCTGCATAGAGTGGGGAGACTCCAGCAAGGCAAACCGAGACCGGTGATAGTAAAATTTGTCTCCAGGAAAGACGAGGAACAAGTCATCAAAGCGCGCTGCAGACTGAAGGGATCAGGAATCGTAATATCAGAGGACCTAACACATTTAAACATCCAAAGACTTAATCGTCTCAAACAACAAGAAGGAGTGGTAGATGCATGGTCGGCAGCAGGAGGTAGGCTGTTTGCAAAACTTCGAGATTCCAGTGTGGTAGAAATAAAAAGTGGAGACACGAGTCCCATAGACAGGAAGCTAACTGAGTTACACAACGAACAACGAAGTCAACACCAAAGGAGGAGCGAGGGCAACCCGCAACGCTTTCCTCAGGATACCCTTCAGAGACAGCATGTTCACCGGCCGCAAATTCATCAGCAGCCGACCCATAAAGAAAAAGCTCAGCGGGGACTGTCAACACCTCCCTCTCAGCTCTCAAGATCCAGCCATTCTACCCCAACTACACCTACATCAGCCGCGGAAGCAGGTTCGCCCCAACCAGATCAACAAACCGTGAATGAAGTGACTGAGGTGTGCAGGGGATGAGCAAGTGTGTATATAAAGGATATTACTTGTGCAAAAAACAATTCTATTTCTCAACACCAGCTTACTGGTAAGTGCATCAACATTAATGTGCACACCCTTATTTGAGATACGCCTTCAGATTTCCTCTGATTCCCTTTCCTTGCTTCCAATGATATATGTTAAAATGTGGCTATTCCTTGTGAAATATTCTACTGGGAAGGTATGCACACACCCAGACACATATAACGATTAATTGTTAAAATTTGTCCAACCAATGTTGTAGACATGATTTGTAAAAACGCATGTACTCAAACCTGAAGCTATTTGTATTAGATTCTTCCAATATTTAGAAATTTCCACCACCAGTGCCAGCAAACATGATCACCGCCTATGGCAATTAACGGTGACTATGATAAGATATGCCAACCCAATAATAAGGAACTGTCTGTTTATTGTGCTTGTTTGTTTATTTTTTGTTCATATTTTTTTCTATGTTTTTTGTGCTTTTTGTCTGAGTTCTTGTCAAGCTGGTTTTTTGTCGTGCCTGGGCTTGCCCCACATATGTCTTTATGGGTATGCTTTTTTATTATAAGTTTACTCACTAATATTCATATTTCATCCTTGTTGCATTATATGCTGTCACTTTTGGTAAATATATTTAGCCACTGCTGTATATGGTATTATTTTACACCTTCTAATCATAATATGAATTTTAGAGCAGGTTTGCAGAAACAGTTAGTAGAGGCAGAACAAAAAGTACAAAAAGGGAGCTTATATTGGTTTAAGTACCTATTAGTTTTAGCTGCTGCTAACTGTACCTTTCTATTCACTCCAATATGAGTACAGACTTACAACTCACTTTTGCATCAATGAATTGTCAGGGACTAGGGGACATGCGAAAAAGGAGAGATGTGTTTCATTATTTACGGAATAAGTCTTATTCAATCTACCTGTTACAGGACACACATTTCGAACATAAACAGGAAAAAATGATTGCCGCAGAATGGGGTCACTCCTGCATATTCGCATCATTTACTTCTTCCTCCAGGGGGTAGCAATTCTATTTAATAATAACTTTGAATTTTCAATTAAAAAGTCTATAAAGATAATGGAGGAAATTATGTGATGGCAGTGATAAAAACATTAGAGAAAGAGTTTTAATTGGTAGTGTTTATGGGCCAAATAAAGACGACCCAAAATTCTACTCTCAGTTAGAAGAATATGTTAAACAGATAGAGTAGAAAATATTGTTTTTGGAGGAGATTGGAACATTGTTTTGAACTTTCAACTTGACTGTCATAATTACAAACATAAAAAATAATATTAAAGGGCAAGAACAAGTTGATAAGATGATGACAAACATGGATCTAGTAGACATATGGCGTGAACTAAACCCAGAAGCACTAAGATATACTTGGCGTAGGAAAAGACCATTCCAACAGAGTAGATTAGATTTTTTCCTTATGTCAGATTCGCTCTCAAATTTGGTCATGGATGCAAATATTACTCCGGGCTACCGTACGGACCATTCACTGATTACTTTGTCATTAGCTACAGAACAAGAGGAAAGGAGATTTAATCTATGGAAGCTAAACTCTTCACATCTGAAGGACAAAGACTATCTAACCCAAATAAACACTGTCATTAAAGAAGTGACAGAAGAGTACTCAGTGTTCCCATATGACAGGGAGAATTTAGCAAATATTCACCCAATGGAAATACAGTTTGTAGTGTCTGATCAAACATTTCTAGATACTATGCTAATGAAAATTAGAATGAAAACAATGACCTACTCTAGCAAGAAAAAGAAAAGAAATAATGATAAAGAAAAAATATTAGAAAAAGAAATTACACGGTTAGAAATTAAAGATAAGTTAAAAGAAGAAGAAGTCCTTGAACTTGAAAAGAATAAAAGTGAACTCATTAGTTTAAGAGAAAAAAGAATGGAGGGTGTACTGATTCGCTCCAGGGCAAAGTGGATAGCAGATGGAGAGAAAGTAAGTAATTATTTCTGTTCACTGGAAAAACGTAATTATGTAAGTAAGCAAATTCGGAAATTACAGAAGCAAAATGGGGAAAGTATTAGAAAAACTGAAGAAATAAGAGCAGAAGTGCGAGAATTCTTTTCCAACCTGTACGCAGAGAGAGCTGTTCAGGACTTTAGCTTTACTAATATCCAAGAAGATATACCAAAACTTACACAACTTGAACTCAATTTGTTGGATGGAAATATCACTTTAGAAGAAGCGAGCCAGGCAGTTAAAAATATGGGTAATGGGAAAAGCCCAGGGAGTGATGGATTCACTGTGGAATTTTTTAAGGTCTTTTGGAAACAACTTGGACCTTTCATTGTTAGATCTCTAAATGAAGGTTTTAGTAAGGGTGAATTATCCTCTACACAAAAAGAAGGTGTAATCATATGCATTCCCAAAGTAGATAAACCTAGAGACCAAATTAAAAACTGGAGACCAATTACTTTACTAAATGTGGTATATAAGATTGGCTCAACATGCATTGCAAACAGAATGAAAAAAGTTTTATCATCCCTAATCATGAAGACCAATCTGGTTTTGTCCGCGGGAGATACTTAGGGGATAATGTTAGGCTGATATACGATTTGATTGAACATTTGGATAAAAATAAAGAACCTGGTTTGTTGTATGTCTTGATTTTGAAAAAGCGTTCGATAGTATCAGCTGGAGCTTCATGCTGAAGTTTTAAATTTTTTGGTTTTAGTTCACAGTTTTGTAAGTGGATAAGCACTTTCTACACAAATATCAAGTCTAGTGTGTCAGTTAATGGCACATTGTCTGAATGGTTCTATGTTAGAAGAGGATGCCGTCAGGGGGACCCAATTTCGCCTTATATATTCATCTTATGTGTAGAAATTCTAGCTATTATGATTAGAAAAAATACATACATAAAAGGTATAAAAATCCAAAATAGCGAAACTAAAATTGTACAATATGCAGATGACACAGAATTGACTTTAGAGGGTGATAGACAGTCTTTTGAAGAATCAATGAATACATTAAAATTGTTCGAAAAAATATCTGGTTTAGTTCTGAACACTGAAAAATCAAGTGCAATATGGCTGGGAAGCAAAGCAAATTCAACAGCTAAGTATTTACCCCATTTACAGATGCAGTGGAACCCAGGAGAGTTCAAAATTCTTGGTATTTGGTTTACTAATAATCTAAAAGCATGTATAAAGTTAAATTATGATAGTAAGCTAGCCGAAATTAGAACATTGTACAAGATTTGGCTGAAAAGACAGTTAACTCCATTAGGAAGAGTAGCAATACTCAAGTCCTTAATCTTGTCAAAGTTAACACACTTGTGGTTATTGCTGCCAAATCCCCCAGATCATATTGTTAACAACATTCAAAAATCTATATTTCAGTTTGTGTGGGGTGGAAAAAAGGATAAAATTAGCAGAAAAGTGTCTATTAAAAAAGTATATAATGGGGGGATTGACATACCTGATGTTAGAACTTATATGAATGCCTTAAAACTAACATGGTTGCGGAACATAAAGAAAACCCGTCATAGCTGGAAAATGATTATTATGTCCTCACATAAAATGTTAAATTACCTAGACAAACTTGGCCCAGCAGTTGGCTCATTTGTAACTGTAAATAGTTTCTGGACGGATGTTTTAAAAGCGTATGAGATATTTGGAGAAAGTGTTGTGTGTAAACATATTGAAGAGATTATATCAGAGCCTATTTTTTGTAACAATAAAATTAAGATTGGGAATAAACCATTTCTGTATAGAAGTTGGGTAGACAAAGGGATATATTTAATTAAACACTTGCTGGATGAAAGAGGAAATTTTCTATCATGTCAAGATGTTAAAAGGATATATGATGTAAACATTAATTTTGTCTCTCTAAATGGTTGCATAGATCCATAAAGGAATATATGCATCAAGACAGAGAGAATGCAACTGATCCATCACCGCTTGCCTATGATACAAATAAAACTCTTAGTGTAATTCAATCTGTACAGAAAGGTGCAAGACTGTACTATGATAACATGGTAGCTAATACACATGTGCCTAACTGTTGCTCAAAATGGGATACAAGACTAAATAGAAATGTAGATTGGCACATTATCTTCAGGAAAGTAACCAAGATTAAAGATATTAAATTAAAATGGCTCCAAATCAGAGTCTTGCATAGAATATTGGGGACAAAAATAGCTTTATTTAATATGGGTCTAGAAATGGATGATTTTTGTAACTATTGTAGATGTGAAAAAGAAAACATTCAACATATTTTTTGGAAATGTAAATGTGTTCAAGATTTCTGGCAAAACTTTCAAAATTATGTGTCAAACAAATGTGGGATTATGACAAGGATGATATTAAGTGAACACCTGGTTTTATTTGGATGCAGTAATAACTTTAAGACAGATGATGTACTGGATTTAATCTTACTACTTGCTAAATTATACATATACTCTTGCAGATTCAAAAAAACCACACCTCAGTTGCAACCATTCATTCAGATACTGCAATATAGATATAAAATTGAAATTTTTAATGCACGCCTGGAAATGAAAGAAGAAAAAGTTGTACAACTTTGGCTACCTTATATGCAACTTGTTGACCAAAACTTAAGCAGTGACTAGACTTTCATACATGTTGATATACACTACCTTATATGTCTTTTATATTGTTATATATGGTATAGTGCAATGGAGTGAATGGCTTAAACATAGAATATGCCATATGATTAATAGGTAAATGAAGAAAAATGTTTATATATTCAAAAATAAATAAATAAAATAATGTGCGAATAATAATAAGGAAAAAAATAAATGTTTATATATGTTAAAAAGAAAGCTAGTTTAATTGTTAGATACTAGATAGTATATTGAAATTACTTTAAATCAGAGTCCTGCACAAAAATGTTGGGGGCAAAAATGTCTGGCACTATTTAATGTTTGTGATATTGTTATGTATGCTCGTTATAATTCAAGGAATATGATTTGGATGATTTTGTCATGTAATGCAATGTGTTAATGGAAAATAAATGTTATTAAAAAAAAAAAAAAAAAAAAAAAAAAAAAAAAAAGAAATAAATATATTGAAAAGTATTAAGAGAGATTACGCATGTGATGTTTTGTTAAAACCAGCCAGTTTAGGAAAATTTATTTTGAACAGAAATGAGAAAATAAAAAGCATAAAATGTTGGGAAACTCAGAGGCAGATCTTTGTTTTTAGTAGTTGGAAAGCCTGGGCAGATCTTTATGTTTAGTTGTTGGAAAGAGCACATGTGATGCAGTGTATGTGTGTTTGCTACATATATATGTCTTTGACACATGTCTTGGAGCCATTTTCTCTATTAAACAGGCAGACAAAAGAACAAGCTTCTTCTCATTGGTATCATTATTAAGGTGTAAAAATGGCAAAACGTATTTTTTGTGCGTACATTTCAGGCTTTGTCAGCAAGACATTTTTTCACTATTTTAGGGTTTGTTCATTTATAGGCAATATTTGCTGTGGCTTCCCAAGTGCAGGTGTTTGGCAGCTTATTTTTTTATTTTTATTTATAATATATTTCAGGAGTTATATATTTTTTCCTCATTCTTAATAATATCAGGTTTCTTGGCCATGTGTCAACCCCGCAAAGAAAGCAAAGAAAAAAGCTACAACCACTCAGGTGTGGTTGTTGTGTCCTCATGCAAGGTCAGAGATTTGTACAAAAGATTCTTTTCTTCCAACCAGATGATGACTGTACAACTTTGCAATCCCACTAAATGTGTTGTAATCAACACGTCAGTCTCTGATGGCTACGTAGAGTGGGCTAGTCATACCAGAAACAACACAAAGATCGAATTTCCACACTGAAGTTTTTAATTCAGTTTCGTTCGGCTGCTGGCCTAACTTTTCTCTCTCTCTTCCATATTCACAAAAAAAGGTCCCTACACCACAGCCCCGCTACTTATTTTCCTTACACTCGAACATTCTAGACCTCCCTCGCAACAAAGACATTCTACTTTGTCGCAACAAGACATTCTACCTTGTACATTACTACAGTGCTGAACATTCAAGAATCTAGATGCAAATCTACAAAGTCATCCTACCCCGAGGCAAACCGCAAAGACATTCTACTTTGTACAGTACTAGAGTGCTACAGTGTAAATAATAAAAACCTGTATTTACTCATTAATCCATCCACCACCACCACCACCACCACCACCACCACCACCACAACAACAACAACAACAACAACAGCATTTTCAATTTAATTACTATTGATAAGCCAGCAAAGGGGACAATAGGTTTTTGGCCATGTTGAGACTATGAAGCTATTATACAGATTTCACTAGAACAAGCATAGTGTGCTGTCTTCTACTGCTGAATCTATGCCTGTGAAGATAATGGGACTGATTATATTTAAACACATACCTAAATTAAAGCAATACTGTACAACTCAATTCCTCCAATTTTTTTTAAAATATACAAGTTCCAGTTACATTTTGTACAGAGTTCTGGGAAGCTATTTGTAGACTTGTAGAGAGATTTTATTGATTTGATGATAGCCTTTTTTTTTTTAATGATGATGATGATGATGATGAGTTGCCCCAACATGCTTTATTTTATTTATGTGCAGGTTTTTCTGTCTTGTACTTTTGCCTGTTGATGTCTCTGTTTGCTGCCATGTTTTCGGTTCGCGCGAAAAGTCAAGGCCTTCTCCGCTGACGGTAGCAGCGCCTGACGTCATGCTCTTTCTACGTCACGCGAGGTCGGCTTGAGTGCGTTTTGCTGGAGCACTGTTCTGGGCCCTTCCTTTCCCTGTCCATGGTTTAGTCGCGAAAAGCATTCACGCGCTTTGGCGTGGCTTGGGTATCGTGGACGCTAGCTATTGGTTAGAGTCCCTGGGAGACATTTTAGGTTGAAATTCCCAGCGTAGCGTCTCTGGACCTCATTTGGAGCGAAGATTGTGAGAAGTGAGTAACATTTTTATCATAAAAAATAACTAAAAGCGTTAGAATAATAATTCAAACTGATAATGATAGATCAAAATGTGTAGAAAAGGAATAGTCTTACTTGAAACTTGCTTGAGAACTCACTTTTATTGTAATCTATACAGAATTGGGTATATGAAGTGAAGTTTTTAAAAAGTTTTTTCAGGCACATGTTTACACAGGTTATGTCATCTAACAAGAGGTTAGACTTTTAGGAATCAATGTCTTGTAGTAAAGTCAACTATTTCATACGACACAGTACTAGTTGTTTCACGTACCGCGAACTCCGAGGCTCAGTTGTTGTTTACGAATATGCATAACCCTCTGCCTTTATTTTTTCAGTGTTTTCGTTATTCCTATATCATGCCTAATCGTAGTGAACCCCTCGAAGTGGACGTCCGTTTGTTGCTACTCAGGCTTGTCTCTGTAACACACATGAGGCTGCTACAGCCATATTCGCGGTGGCATGTCACCAGCGTAGCGAGTTCTGTCATTGTGTTATCAGTGGAGCGGGCGTTGGGTTAGGTCATCAGCGGCAGCGGGAGACGACATCCTCTCCGCCGCACTGTTCCTGGTCCCTCCTCTAGATCCTCGCTTGTTCTTCGTGGTCTTCCTTCCCGTGTAGTTTCTGGTGTGATCTGTTTAAGAGTGCTTCATTTCATTTGCGACTAAAAATAAATTTTAAAAAGCGCATCGATAACACGCCCGTTACCACGAGGGTGTCTGTGCGCGGAAACATTAATTAATTAATTAAACTAAATTAACTGTCAACTTCAGTCTATCTGCTTCTTGTTTCAATAAATTTAGCTGATTCTGTAAGCCAGTAACTGTATTTGAAACAAGAACCACATCGTCTGCAAACAATGGTTAAAAAAAATTCTACAGCCTCAGGTATTAACTGGATCCCATGCTTACCTCCCTTGCTTATTTCAATTGCTAATTCATTAATGAAGAAAGAGAACATTAAGGGACTGAGTAAACAGCCTTGCTTGACTCCTTGAAGGCATTCAAACACATCAGTAGTTATACACATAGTGCTTTGTCTCGTTTACTGTGTATTCTACGTAATTACCATCCATCTCTCCCCAAGCATCCCAGAACACTGTTGAAAACCCCCCAAAAGTTAAACATCAGATCTGTAGAAAATAACAAATGATTTTTTTTAAATGGACGTTAAACAGGCCCTTAGTCCTGAGAAAATGACAAAAATTATTAATACTGTTTACTATATTAATCACAAATTAAATAATACATGATGACAAATGTAAATGCGCTATATTAATCAGACCATTTTAAAAATTATTTTATCTGAGTTATTAATAGCTTACCACAAAATTTGGTGTGTTTTGGGTGGGGTGGTAATTTTGCCCCACAACAAAAGACAGTTCATCCTAGCTAGGTCCAGTTTGTTCCAGGTAAGTCTATGTCGTCCCAAGACTGAGAAGTCGAATGGCCCTAATCCCAAAAGTGATTTGATCATCGATGACACAAAGTAGCTTTTAATGTCAAATAGTACCTACAGAGCCATGTGTTATTTGAACAATATGTGGGCTAGGTCAGCTGCCTATTTTAAGCAGAATCATGGTAATAAATTTAGCCATCATTTTACTTGCATGTATCTTACAATGGTAAATAAACATGATAAGGGTGCACTCCTGTAGTATGATGTGCTTTAAGCTAAATGACTACCTAATCAGCGATGTCTCTCCATATAATCATACATAGAAATACCTAAATGTAGTCACTGTGTTTGGTTTAATGCATAGGTGGTCCTTTGGCTGCCTTAAAAATTCTTAAATGTTTCCAATGTAATATTTTATAATTTTGAAGTGACTTTTTTCTTGATAGGAAAAAATGAGCACCAACGAAAACCGGGAGAAACCTCCCCCCAAAAAATTGGTACGTCCCTCGTTTCTGGTTTTATGTACATCCTGGGGGAAAAAAACTAATAAAACCTGACGGCTGTGTTTACTTTCCATGCTTGTGTTTACTTTGCATGCTTGTGTTTACTTTGCATGTTTGCTCAGAAAAGCATTTAATGTTGCTTTTTTTTTTACTTTTACATTTTTTTTTACTATAATGATCGCAATAAAATAGCTCCTCAGGCATGGTATGACTACTTTAGAGACCTCCTAAATATAACACAAACATCATGTGATACTGATTTTGACATACAGGTTGAAAGTTCAGTTCATGTCCATAATAAAGGGAACTGTGAGAAATGTTTACATTTTAGCGCAAACTCAAACATAGAAGAAGAAATTTCTCACTCTGAAATACTTGAAGCTATCCGTTGCCAAAAAAAAAAGCAAAAGCACCTGGACCTGATGGATTACCTTCTGACCTATTTAAGATTGCAGATAACATCTTCCTAAAATTTCTACATCCCCTCTTTAATAAAGTGTTCATAAGTGGTACATATCCTGAAAGTTGGTCCAAAGCAATAATCTTTCCTTTACACAAGAAAGGTGATAAAGGTAAAGTAAATAACTTTAGAGGGATTTCAGTTTTAAATATTATTAGCAAACTGTACAGCTGCATTATTAACAAAAGACTGACCCAATTCTGTGAAGAAAATGAATTTATCCCAGAAGCTCAAGCAGGTTTTCGTAAAGGTTACAGTACAACAGATAATATTTTCTGCCTTCAGTCACTGATTCAGAAATATTTGACAAAACAAGATGGACGCTTTTACACCATTTTTGTAGATTTTTCGAGAGCATTCGACAGTATTGACAGATCCAAATTGCTATACACCCTGTTAAAAAAGGGTGTCCATGGAAGAATGTTTCAAACACTACATAGTATGTATAAAAATGTGAAAGCGGCTGTTAAGGTTGGATCTCAAATAACTGACTACTTTGATTGTATATCCGGTGTCAAACAAGGATGTGTACTAAGCCCTTTACTGTTTTCTATATTTCTATCTGAGCTTTGGTCAGACCTAACATTATGTGGTGCACGTGGTATTGATGTCCTGGCAGATCCACTTGGGATCTCCCTTTTGATGTATGCTGATGACATTGCTATTGTTGCTGATTCCCCTGTTGACCTTCAACGTAAAATATGTTATCTTGAAACATTTTGTAATAAATGGGGACTTACAGTCAATATGGATAAAACAAAAATAATAGTTTTTAAAAATGGTGGACTTATTAAAGATTGTGAAAAATGTTACTATGCTGGAAAGAAGATTATTGTAGAACCCAGCTATAATTATTTGGGGATCACATTCACGTCTACACTTAAATGGGTCAAATGTACTGATAGTTTATCTGGAAAGGCATTAAAAGCCTTTGCAGGAGTCAAGAAAATGTATTTCAGACTAAAGGGCCTTCCAACTGACATAATCTTCAAAATATTTGACACAAAAATAAAACCTATTCTTTTATATGGATCTGAGATTTGGGGATGGAAGCAATACAATGATATAGAGAAAGTTCAAATAAAACTTTGTAAATTAATTTTAAATGTAGGTAGGGATGTTAAAAATGATATAGCTTTGAGTGAATGTGGAAGGCTTCCTCTTGTGTCTGATTCATATATAAGAGTTATTCAATACTGGTGCAGAATACTAATGTTGCCAGAACACAGGTACCCAAGACAATGTTACAACATGTTATATTTACAAGATAAGGCAGGCAGAACCAACTGGGCCTCCCAAGTTAGAATTTTATTATGTAGCTATGGTTTTGGATATGTGTGGGAATGGCAGACAGTTGGTAATCTCCCCTTATTCATCACCACTATAAAAGTAAGACTCAAGGATTGCTCTCTCCAAAAATGGCATGATTCAGTTTCTTCTTCTTCTTCTTCTTCAGATTACTGTGATTACCAGCCAGATTTACTTAGAGCAACATATATAGACCAGATAGTACGACGTGAACATAGACGGGTCCTGTGTTTGCTGAGAAGTAATTGTTTACCCCTTAATGGAAACACCCGTCACCAAACTAGAGCGGTCCGGTGGCGCAACGGTTAGCGCCTGTCACCAATACAGTGAAAGTTGGCTGCCCTGAGTTCATTTCTCGTCTCGGGCACGCTGTTCTTTCTCTGCACGTGGCATCTGTTTACAGGGCTGGCTGCTTGCCGTAATATAACCTTAGTTGCTGACACGGCGTAAAACACCAATTCCCCCCCCCCCCCGTCACCAAACTAGCAACAAACCTGAGTGCAAGCAATGTGATAGTCAAAGTGTGGAAGACCGATACCATTTTCTGTTAATATGCCCTAAATATACAACTCTACGTAAGAGATATACCCCACTCTTTTACCATAAATTCCCCTCATCCTTTAAGGTTCACCTTTTGTGTAAGAACCTTAAGGGTAAAGTAGCTATAAATGTTGCCCTCTATATAACAGAATGTCTGAAAATGAGGACATCATGACAGTGTACATATAATTAGTTAGCATTGAATGTCATTATACTGTTTATCATTTAACTAAAAAATGTTGATCGTGTACAGCAACCCACTGTTAATATGCATGTAACATACAATATAAGAGGTTGATGTGAACCAAATGTTATCTGGAAATTGTAAATTACACGTGTAAGAACCTAGAGGGTAGAGTAACCATTAGAGTTGTCCTTTACTTAAAAACAAGGTTTGTAAAGGAGATCTGTATGACCATGTGCATTACTTGAGGTATAGGGATGAATATCAGAGTCTTGTCTGATTGTTATTATTATTTGATGTTGATGTGGGCCAGATGGCCTCCTAAAAACTGAATAAATAAATAAAAAAAATAAAAATGTAATATTTTATAATTTTGAAGTGACTTTTTTCTTGATAGGAAAAAATGAGCACCAACGAAAACCAGGAGGAACCTCCCCCAAAAAATTGGTACGTCCCTCGTTTCTGGTTATATGTACAGCCTGGGGGAAAAAAACTAATAAAACCTGACGGCTGTGTTTACTTTCCATCTTTGTGTTTACTTTGCATGCTTGTGTTTACTTTGCATGTTTGCTCAGAAAAGCATTTAATGTTGCTTTTTTTTTTACTTCTTTGTGACAGTTTTATTATGTTAGTCTTATTTTCTACTCTGTTTCTCTTTCATATAGCAGATAGCATTGAAACATTGTATAAAAGTGTGAAAAAGTTGACACGTGAAGTTTTAGCAGTTTGCAAAAAATGTGCGTCAAACGTAAATTATGCCCATTACACTAACGTTTATACCACGTTTAATTAAAACCTTAAAACGAGTTTTAAAGTTTAATAATAGGTTTTTTATCAATGTTTTACAAAGGTTTAAGCAAAAACCTTTCATAATGTTTAATTTTCAACCACGCATACTCTCTGAAGTTCCACTTCAAACATGGCAACAATGACATACACAGATTTTCATTTGCTTTTCATTAAAACATATTTAATGTCATTGAGCATAAACCCAGGAAACATTTACATCATAATTAATCTTACATGTACAAATGGTGAATATTTATGATAAAGATCAATCAATGATACTCAAATAAAGAGAAAAAAGTATAGGAATTATTTAAACAGTTGAAAAATCAAAGCAACTTTCTTAACCTTCTCTTTACAAAAGGCTAAAGGCGGTCAAACACCCCCCCACCCCCCACCCCAAAATTGTACATCGCCATGAGATAGGCTACCATTTAGTTACTTTCTCTCCTCCCTCTCCTTTCTACCTCCATCTCTTTCGGCTGCGAAGCGGAGCCACTCTTTGATGGCTTCTTCAATAATTTTATCAGAAGCCTTCATACACCGATGGTTCTTCTGTACAGCTTCTGCAGAAAACAAAATGGGAAAATTGGGATTTTGAGATTAAAGAAGGTCTACAGGTTTATAGATTAAAGATGGACTAAAGAAGTCTTACACTATACACATCGTTTCCGTTCTATGGTGCTCCTGCCTGTTCCTCATGTCTTCCTGTTTTCCATTTTCAAGCTAGTATCACCCATAGAAGCACAATTCTGACAAGAACTAAAAATAAATGTAAACTGTGGAGCTAGCAATGAAAAATGTCAATTCATATCATACAAAAATACACACTTGGATCAGCACCTCTCTTTTTTGGTTAAAGTATGTGTAAAAAATATCTATAGCATTAATAATAATATACAATAACATTTTTAAATCATCACTTACTGCAGATGACAGTCTGCAACTTATGTCCCTTGAAAGCACGCTTCTCTCCCTTTTGTCCTTTCCAGTTATAATTCCGAGCAACCTTGTCGCCGCATGATTCTTTTCACACAATCCTTTGCATTCATTCCACCCACACAGGAGAGGCTTTGGATCTGCAAATCATTAGAAGACAGGAAACGTATCTAGGTGTCAGAAGTATGCCACACATCATATGCAAGAAAGGGTGTAGTGAAAATATACATGGCTTTAATTACTCAATCATAATATCAATATTACCCTCATGAAAAATTGAAATGAACTGCAATACTGGAAATCTGTACTGATCTTGTCAGTTCTCTAAACCTAAGGATTCCCTAATCTCTGTCATTCTATTACTCAAACAAGAAACAATGTGTATACTTAATGTTTCTCTTCCTCTTCCGTTCTTTGCGAACTTTTTTGTGGTCATCATCTGTTGTATCCAGGTTTGATGTATATTGGCTGTTATCAGCTTTTCGTCGGGCAACCAAATACACATCTGAAAGGGAAATTTCTTTTTGAAGTTATAAAATACATTGTGAATAATGGCATGCACTGCTTTACCACACAATATCAATTTTACATGAAAAAATGAGTTAACTGTCTCTTCACTGAGATGTTATTAGTCATGTGGCTGTTCCAGTCTGAAACCACAATAAACCCTAAGCAAAGTCTGCGTGGAATAAAAACACTAACAATACCCTAAAACTTTTTACAAAAATAAATAAGAACAATACTTTTAAACTTTATTGATAGACTGACCACAACAGTATTGACCAGGCTGTTACATCAAACATCTCATCTCTATAATATATATATATGACAAGGAGTAAAAAATATAAAAGTACCATTTGAACCCAAAATGCGAACATCATGAAGGGTCCAGGTATGTCTATCTGGCAGCGTACCCTCCTTCACATGCTTCGACACCTCACTTGTTGGCCAGTGTGCTAACCTTTTAGTGTGCTGAAAAATAAACTATCCTCTCTGATCTTTTACCAGGGAGGCTAAATGTGTGTCTTAATGGTAGTACTGGATGTTTTAAATCATCTGTCATATTTCCTTCAGAGATTATGACTGCATATATTTTTATATACTACACATACTCAAGGAACTATGGTGCATACAGGAAGGATAGTATGCAATTTTCTCAGTTGAGATATGATTGTATTGACTGCAGTTTGCTTCTCTGGCATGCAATGTTATGATGTTACATAATTTAATGTTATTTAAAAAAATCTATCGTCCATAACATAAATTTTAAGAACATTTAACACAAATATACACCATAACTAGAAATTATTACACAATAAAAGTAGTACTTTTTCAGACATACATAATCATTTAGCAATGAATTAAAGCATAGCAGTATTTACATAATGGTAATGGTGTCATCTCACACACAAACACACACACATATGTACTTACTGACATCTGCAGCCATGTGTGGTGCACGTCAACAGATCCTTCCTCTGTGAATTCGACGACGACAAAAGTCCCGAGAGGCATGACACTTTTTCATGAGAAAAATGTTGCAGCATAAAGCACTTCCCATGTTATCACATCTTATCCAACCATCACATTCACTATGCAAGGCTTCAACTAGGTCACAGTACTGTGAAGCACGTATGTAAATCCACCATTTTCAAAAAATCGAAAAAAAGAAAAGAAAAAGAGTAATAACTAGAAGAGATAGAAAAAAAAATGAAAATGATAATGAGAGAAAATTATATGCAAGAAACACATCTCTGATACACCGTTTAAAAGAGCATTTTAAAGACATTTGGGTGGTGTTAATTTTAAGAATTATATATATGTTCGGGACGATTTCTTGTTGTAAACTCACATCAAAGATAGTATCTATATATATGGGGCAGAGAATTCGGAAATCGGGCAAAAGTCAGAAATTAAGAAAAACATTTTTTACATAATATATATACCAACATAAAGTACCAAACAATCGATGAAGGAACAAGTCCTAAAGGTTCCAGTGTTGCCTCCCTTATGTATTTATTCATTTAAAATTGTAAAGACACTACATTTTAATCGTTGGAATGACAACAAAGCCTTGTCTGTATGGAAGAATGACATTGTTGGCAGTAATATCTGCCAATGGCTTTACTTTAAGCTCACATGCAATTCTTTCAACTTTATTAATTCCCAGTTTTGGTAGTCACCTGTCGTACAGCAGCAGAGAAAAGAAAACTTTGTTTGACAAGTCACACCTAATGAATAAGCATACATTAAATCTGTGTTGTACTATATAGAACACTGTATACAGCGTTTTATAAGAACCTGCAGTACGTTCATTTTTAAATGTGTTTTGGAAACTGTATTTAAATTTTTTCTGAAATGTTTCATATAAAACTTTTGTCAACTCTTTTCACACGTTTATACAATGTTTCAATGCTATCTGGGTATATGGATCAAAGACCTGCATTCTGACTTGCCACTAGGAAAGCAGATTACACACTCCTATGCTGAAGAGTTATGTAATGAGCCAGTAGTATTTGAACAGTGAGTGTCTCATATCGCAAATCTGTGCATGTCTTGGAGTCAACCGCACATAATGTCTTGATCTGCTTTCTTTTACTGAGGATTGCATCTTTTCTTTTCGAATTCAGCTTATGTTGATGATGCATGTAGTTTTTAGAAATTCTTCCCTTCCATCCCTTTCTGTTTTCTTGATAAATCCAGGTTTGATTAAAAGATATTAATGTAGTGTGGTGGAAGCGCTTGACAGCAACAGCGATCGCTACTTCCGTGCTGGGAATTATCGTTCTAAAAAATACCATAGATATTTCAACAGGAAAAAGACGAAAAATTTAGCTACATTAGTATTTCTATTAAAATATCATGGTAATTTTGTAGATGCCGTGAGGCATCTGGTCCGCTGGAAATAGCGGCTCGATCGTGACACTCAGTCTCTTTCTTTTTCCCCACCCCAGGGAGTTAGGTTCTAGAGTTTGACAGGCTAGGTAGGTAGGTCAGGATAGGTACATTGGTTGTATGTGTAAATTATGTCAATAAATCTATGTCTTTGAACCTTAGATACCTGCGTGAGCGCGTTAGTGCCAACGGATGCTAGTGTGTCATACGCACGTGTCTCCGTCGTGTGAACGTGTACGTATCACTAGCGCAAGTGGTTTGTGTACTGTCGATGCAGTAGTTGTGACACAGCAGGGAGAGAAAGAACACACGTGAAGGTCCGGCGGAACTGATGCACCGAAGAAAAGACACTTTAGTTAGTGTGAGAGAAAGTAAAGCAGGGTCTTTTGTGGACTCCAGGGTTGGCTGAGTTCGGGTGCGTGTGACGGTTAGGAAAGGGGGAAAAAAAGAACACAACGCGAGGTAAAAGATTAGACGACGCACCCGATTAACGAAAGCTAGAATTTTTATGGTGGAAAATTCTCCTTGGGAACTTCCGTCCTCTTCCCTGGAACGACAAAGAGGAACAGACTGATTTTTGGATCGTCAGCCCGGTTACAGTAGTTTATGTTTTTATGGTACTTTATGCTTTATTTTTACTGATTTTTGCTGAGCACTTATGAGTGCCAAATATCAAAGTTACTATTTAGTATAACTGCTCATTGTATATGTAACGTTTCGAGGAGAGTGTGTTACGAATGTATGCGAGCGTGAATATACATCTACATGTAAACCTCGCTCGCGGCACTCTTCCACCTTTTTCAACAACTACCTAATTTGCTTTGGATTACCTAATAAGTGACTATTCATGCAGGATTCAGATGTAAACATTTTTGTTTCATACAGCTTGATGTCGTATTATAAGTTTAAATTTTTTTTCTATCTCTTACAGTTATTTTTTTATGATTTTTTGAAATTTCGATACGCACACGAAAGTAATGTGACCTTGTTGAACCCTGACAGATGGAATGAGTTAATAGATTCTTTTTTTATTATTATTTGCAGAAAAGATCAATTAAGAAGGAGGCGGAGGCGGAGCCAGTCCCCGCCCCCCGGCAGCGGCCTCCGGCTGCGGTACCACCCCGCCCGAGGGGTCGCGGACCGCGCGGTAGACAGCGGCGCCCCTCCCTAGCCTTGGAGGCTACAAGCCGAGTGGTTGATGTGCAGAGGAGTGGGCAGGAACTTACCATTGATATATCCGTGACAGTCCTACCCTTATTGAAATAAAGTTGAGTGTTGAATATCTTCCTTTTTCATAGTTTTATTTTCTGTTGAAAAAACTATTATTACTGTTTTTTTCCTAATTCTTCTGTGCTTCTGTTATGTTTGTCTTTTCTTCGTGTCTATGTTTGTCTTTTCTTTGTGTCTATGTTTTTTCTTTGTGTCTATCTTTGTCTCTTTTTTGATCTATGTTTGTCTTCTTTGTGTCTATGTTTGTCTCTTCTTTGTGTATCTGCCTGCGGTCAAGTTCTCACGTGTATGAAACTTGAGACTTGCCTCATCTTCTTTTAGATGCGGTGACAGGTGCGGCAGTCGGTATAGTCGTTGTGCATGACATGATGTACGTCACTTGTAACAGAAACTTTAATTAAGAGTAACTTTTCCCTCCTACCCTCTAATAACTGCAAGCCACTCCTGCTGAAAAGTATTTCACGACCACAGGATAAGTAAATGACATCAGGAAGTAAACACTGAGAAGCAGCAGATACACAGAAGAGGACAACTCCGTTGAGGACGCAGTTGACAAGCTCAGACATCAGAGATCGAACCCCGCGGTCAGCGAGGTAGGACTTTCATTAGTTGCAACAAAAGTAAGAGAAAGCAACACCAACTGTGTAAAGACTTGAAGGACTACATACCTGTGGACGCTGCCGCGAGCTGAAGGAGGGAGAGACAGAACCAAACTCGTATTTCTGCGGCTCCGTGAAGTGACATCACGTTCTGAACAACTTCCGGGACAGGATGTAGCATTCCACCTAACAGTCCTCTGTCTGTGTAGTAGTGTGAAGTCTCATACTACACTTCACTGTTTTCTTCGTTATTCACAGTCCACAGGGGAGGAGAACCCCGGACACAAACGTGCAGCGTGTCTCGTGCGATCAACCTTGATATACATACACACACTTGTAATGTACCCAGACAGTAACAGATACACTTCCACGTGAGGCAACCATGGCCATGAACACAGCGATAGGGTATACAGGTTACTCGGTCTCACATAGCTGGAGGCCACGCTGATGGTTTTAGGTCACACCGGTGGGTAACGGCAGCGTGTGTCGGTGGTGATTGCTGTAGCAATGTGTCGGCTGTATGGGGGAGAAGCTCACCTACAAGCCACACAACCAGGGAGGCACCGACGGATCCAGCGAGGCCTAAAATGGCGGCAGGTGAGCTGAAGGCGGAGGAGTGGCATGTGACGGCTACCATAATGGCGGTGCAGCGCAGAAGGTTGATGGACTTCTTCAGTTGCACGTCAGCGGTACCTTTTCCTGCATCGGGTTTCGCCGGCACCACATCCACCACCCTGATGTCTCTAGAAAAATAATTATATGCGTCAACATTATTATCATTATCAGTCTCAACATTCTAGCTGCTGTTTATAGAAACAAAATGCTGTCACTCTTAACATCATCATCATTAACATAGAGGTAATTGAATCTACACTTGATAAACACACTATGCAAATCCACTTCATTTTTAATTGTTCAGTAATTTCTATAATGTGCATTGCGTTATTATGTATGATACAACTTATTCTAAATGGTTCGTGAATGTTATAAATAAGAACTTTAGGAACTTAAAAGAAATTTTTACCAACAACTATCTTTCTCTCTCTAAAAATAAAAAATGTCAATATCTGAGCACCTCATTAGTTGTCCTTAGTTAAAATAATTGTCATTATTAACACGACCAGTCACAAACACCACGCTGTTCCTTGGAAACATATTAACAATTGTAACTTTAGGTCACTAACCCTGCTGTCTCTATAGAAATAATTGATACAATTATCAAGTTATACCAGGCTGTCAGTCTCTAAACGTCTCCATCACAAACCGCTGTCCTCAGTAAAACAGTAATCTCGAAATATTACCAATCGCTATCAGACTGTAAAAAAGTAATCATTGTCGCACGGACCTCTATAGGTGAACTGGTGTATGCCGAGCCCAATGCTTAGCCTCTTGCAAAGTTCTCCACTTTTAGTCTCGGGGAGCCTAAACATTAAATGTGACTAAACCGGAAGCTTTGTATACACCAGCCTCGTTCTAGTACTTACTGAAAAAAATCGTCTGCAAGCAGTCCGGTAATACAAGTTCGTGGTAGCACTGTTGCATTAGAAAGAATTTGTGCAAGACTTTAGAGTACAGTCTACAGCGGAAGCCAGGAATTGCAATAATCACCAGGGGATCATATTATTACCAACAAAAATTGTGGTCCATCCGAAAGGACATTAAGCTTCTAAGCCAGCGGTTCTCAACCTTTTACATGTGACGACCCCCCTGACGAACACCGGTACGTCCGCGACCCCCCTTAGCCAGCTAGGTCGGTGGAAGAGGGGGGGGGGAGCCTTAGCTAACCTCGAACGCCGCGTCGAGGAAATCAATGCAATTCAACAACAGAAGAACAAAGTTCGTATCTGCAAGAAGTATAACTGTTAATGAAATTTTACTAAAGCAAATTCTGTGGTGCTAATAAATATTCTTTTATTGGACACTCACTTTGATTAATGAGAAGGTTGAGCCTGCTTGCTGTTGCATAGAGAAGCGAACCTGTGTGCGATGTTCGTACCCACTGCTATTCGCAGCTCAGCCTCTGCGTCCACACGATTTCTGTATTTCGACTTCAGTGCTGCCAAAGCTGAAAATCCTTGCTCACACATATATGAAGTTGAAAATGGCAGAAGAACTTTCATTGCTTTCTCAGAAAGGAGAGGATATTCACCGTTGATGCTAATCCAGAATGTTGGCACTGGTGTTGTTTGGAAGACCATTTTCAGGGATTGGTCACTCGAAAGGTCGATGAGCTGCTCTTCTTCTTGCGTGGACAACCCGCTTGTGCTAGGATCAGCCAGAATGGATTACGAATCCAATCGTATTTAGTCACATCAATTTCAGCGAAGTAATGCTGAAACCTTTCTTGCAGTCCGTTTAGATGGGCAATAATTACATTCTTCACCTGATCACGATTCAAGTTGTCAGCCTTGCACTTACACAAGCACGGAAACATATCAAAAATATTTTCTTGGCGTATCTTTTGCGTCCACAACGAAATTTTTTCGGACGAAAGCATTCATCTTGTCAGTTGTTTTGTAATATGGTGTGTCCTTCCCTTGTCTGGTCATGGCCTTCTGTCAGGGACCTATAGAGTAAGGACTGAGCACGTGCGAATGAAAGGGTGTGAATGATGGACGTTTCTGAATGCGTGCTTTTAGATGTTTAAAAAAAAAGAGAAGTGTGACTGGAGAGGGAGAGGGGAGTCAGCGATGAGCGATTGGGGAAGAGAGAGGGCAAAAGGTGAGAGGATGGAGATTGGAGGCTTAATTGTTGAGAGGGGGATTGTGTTTTGAGTTTTGGAAGTGAGAAGTCACTGCATTGCCGAGACAGTGTACTTGAATAGGGAGAAGAGATTTGGAGTTTGAGCCCCCGCATCACTCGGTTACACAATGTAAACTAATTTCACTAATACCAGTATAAAAAACTTTTTTAAAAAATGACCACCTTCGCGACCCCCTTGTAGGCACGTCGCGACCCCCCAGGGGGTCGCGCCCCACAGGTTGAGAACCGCTGTTCTAAGCTCATCTACAACCATAGACAACAATCTTGGTTCAGGTGTCGTCATCCATAATGTGAGATTTACACTTATATCATATTGATATGTGAAAATATTTCCAAATTCTTCCTTCATAAACTTAATAAAAATAGCTGGTAGCAGTTTCCTGTTGGTGTTGCCTCCATTCGCCCGGGATGAAGGGGCCGCTGAATTATCTTCAAAGGACGCAAAACCAGAACTGTTACTGTCTGTATCCGTAGACTGTACCACTGCATGTGGATCGCCATCAGGGACTTCTTCCTCAAAGGCTGCATTCTCCACGCCGTCCACCTGTAGTCTACACACATGCGCAGTGCCCCATTCTTCTTCCTCACTAGCACAATGGGCGAAGCGAAGGAACTCGTCGATGGCTTCATGATGCGAGCATCCAGCAACTGTTGCACATGCTGTCTGACCTCCTCCAGGTCCTGTGGCGGTATAGGCCTCGGTCTTTCTCGAATCGACGGACCTGGAGTCAGTTCAATGTCATGCACCACATCTGTCATATTCAAGTCAAATTCTTTTTCATTAAAACATCACTAAATGTTAACAACTTTGTGAATCATTCTTTCCATGTTTGGTCGACGTTTGCACCAAAACGGAATCTACCCGACAGTTCAGGAACGCTGTTCCTACCTTCTTCCAAGGGGTTGGCATTACAGTGAGTCCTGCCAGCGTCTTGTGTGTCACAGTTCAAATCCTGTAATACGCTGGGAAGTGAATACTCGCTCTGTATGGTGAACAGATCCGCGACCACATTTTCCGTTTGACAGTAACGGGTGAATCAGTGGTGTTTAATAAAGTCACTCTAATCCGCGGAAGAGTGTTTGTTGACACCTTGCCACTTAGCACACACACCGTCCGGTAACGCCTCCACTGTCGGCTCCTGGATCAGCACAGCGTCCTTGTTGATGTTTACACCATGACGCACCACCACTCGGACATCGGTCACCGAGCGGGGTGGCAGTGTTATGTCCGGTGTCAACAGTCGTACCGGGCACAGACGTCCATTGGGTGCACTGGTCGCCTCCCTGTAGGCGTGAGCGATCATGCCACACAGCGGTAGTCTTGTGGTGAAGTTCCGCCCCGCCATACGTTCGCCCTCAGCAGGCCCGTTCTTAGCCCCCGCGGGGCCCGAGGCAAAGGGCATGTGCGGGGCCCTCACCACGATCACACGTTTTAGTTGGATCTTAAAGTCACTTTTTTCCTCAGATATCTCGTCTTTTATCATTGACAGCGCTGCATACACATTACAACATAGCCTACGATTAATTATTTGTAACGTTCGTCAATAGGTTACAATCAAAAGCGCGGGGCCCCTTGAAGCGCGGGGCCCTAGGCAGATGCCTCGTCCGCCTGCCCCTAAGCACGGCCCTGGCCCTCAGGATGTTGGTGCCGGCTATCACTGGCACACGTGACGAATACTCTGTGTCTGGACAGACCAGTAACACTGTGTCTACTTTACTGTCCACACCAACGACATCTTTAGGCAGCCACACCGACACACGCACAACACCAATGTAAGGCACAGAATGACCGCCTGCTCCTATCACTTGTAGTGTAGAATCCAGGTTTTCCAGCTGTCTAAGTCGCATATTTCTGTGGAAAAAAGACTCCGACACAATAGACACCTGCGAGCCGCTGTCTATCAAACAGCGTGACGTCACGCCGTCGATGCTGATGGGTGACGAGTCGTTTGGTTTCGCTGCTGTGCCTTTGAATATTACGCTATTCTATACCACGACCGATGATATTTTGAAAATATCAGCAAACTATTCGAAGGCACAGAAGCGAAACCAAACGTCTCGTCATGAAGCGAAGAAAAATAAAGCTTATCGGTCATGTGAATCTTCGATTGGCAGTTTACTTGAAATATATAAAAGTAAAGGACGAAACATTATAACATTGCAAAAGCAAAATTATGCAACTCACAATATGCTTTGAGCTTGTTTTGATAAATAAACCCAAGAAAATGTTTACTAATCCATCGAAAGTTTGAACTGAGACGTTTAGTCCTGCTGGGAAGTTTGAGTACGTTACACAGGTACATATACACCCACGTCATGTTTGTTATCATGGCTGGGCGCTGGTTTGCCGTGGTGTGTGTACAACATGGCTTTGAGAACACAAAAATAGCGTTTAAAAATAAGTAAAGGGTAACTATATGAGGCAAACATTTTAGTAAAAACAAACAAACATGCGATTTATACAGCTCGGAATCAAGCTGGTGAAGATGCGTATCTCAGCTCTTGGGACAAAAACAGCTATAGCGCACGGAAAGTGAACGAAGGAACGAAAGAATGAACAAGAGTTATGACAAAGTACGAAAAACAAAGGGCGAAGATGTAGAGAACTCCAACTCGAACTCTGTATTGACATCTGGTCATTACTGCGAATATCACAAGGTGAACCTCGATCGCTTCCCCACATTCACACATTTACATTTACAGCAATGGGATAACAATTTGGTCGCGCTCGTGCATGCATACGTAATCAGGCATATTTTTACACGACTTAGTTTTTCGTGACTTAATTGTGTTACCTTGCACTCTCCAGCTGGTGTTTTAGCATACCCGAATTTCGGTTGAATGCTTGAAACAAAACTGCCCTCTACAAATCCATAGAGCGCTGAAAAAAGATGTTGAAAAATGCCTGCAAGTTGGTGCGCGCAGGAACGTAATGTTCTGTCACAAATACCATCCGGACCGGAGGCCTTGCGAATATTGACTCGCTGAAACAGCTCCACAACGTCCATGACAAATCTCAACCTTCTGTACAGGGTGAAGAGAGCCAAGCACAGCTTTAATTTGCACTGAGAAGTCATGAGACTCGAAACGAGCAAAGAAGGCATTAGGGCAGGGGCGGGCAATTATTTTTCCCAAGGGGCCGCATGAGAAATTGGGATGGTTTTAGAGGGCCGGACTAATATAGTTAACTCAGTTTTACCCAATACTGTATATATAGTATATATACTGGCGGGCGGGCCGGTCAGAGACAGGGGATCCGGCCCGCGGGCCGGCCTTTGGCTTTGCCCAGGTCTGCATTAGGGCATTAGGTAGGGCCGTACTGTCAACGCCTGAGATCGGGATTTGGCTTTCGACCCCATACTCCGATCGTCAATATTGGCCATGTTGTTGAGTCCCTGCCAAGCTACTCGGATGTTACCTGTAGCAAACTGAGACTCGATTTTTGACTTTTGTTTCTCATTGGCCCAACGGATAGCATCACAGACCTATGTACCAATCTTCTGTCGTGGGCAGAACCCGTGAAGAACACATGTTTCTGCTTTTAGGCCCTTGGTCACCCAAGGTTTGTTGTTAGGATAAAGACACAAACTGCTTTGATGGAATGGTGCAATCTACACAACAGGAGATATATGAAGGGACGGTGTTTCCTCAGTTTCCTAAGTTTATCCTAACTGTGTGCATTAAATGTCTGTGTGAGTATGTATGCTTGCCCTTGTGAGCTAAAGAAAAATTTCTGTCTTGGGTATCCTCGACAGACAATAAAGTCTGATTTGATTTGAAAGTCATTGCAGGTGTTGTCGCCATGATGTGGTCTGAATTCCATACAACGCAAGCAATAGGAACATAACCCTTTTGTTACAAAATATTTTGACTAAAAATTTATTACATAAAGCAGGTTAAATTAGATTATTGAAATTGAAAGAGTAAATTTACAAAGAAAGTATATATTTTTTTTTTCTTAACGTTGGAAGCAACTGACAGTATACCATCTTTCATGATTTCTCTCGACAGGAGAGCCAAACGCCAAAGACAGTGCCTGCAGCTGTTGCTCATCCTGGTTTTCGTGTGAACGGTCTGGATACCTATTGTCCACCAGATCAGGACATTTTATGAAAATCAATTTCTTTATATAGATGAGTGTAATTAGTATCTGAACTTCTAATGAAAACTCACAAGGGACGATATCAAAAAACTGCGAAGTATCGTCTGCAAGCAGCGTTATGAGAAATACGAGTTCCTGTTTCAGTGTCAAACTTTTCTTGGATACGTGACCTTCTATTTCTTATTCTGAGCAGACGCACATCGTAATGTTGTATTTTCAATGTCCTTTTGGGTGTACATTTTTTTGATGTGGCTATGGTCATTGCAGCTGCTCAGATCAGCCTTTTCAAACTCCGACCCGTCAGAAGAAAGCCAAAGGTAAAGCACTCATTTGCATTAGGAGTCACCCATCCATATGCGGGTTCATTTTTACATCAATTAGCAGCAGTATTTCTTTGGATCATTTACCTGATTCCAGTATCTCAGCAATTATTATTTTATTAATGTTTATAAGAGTTTGGGAATGGAAATCCATTGTCGTTTGAAACAAACATTATTTCTTTACTTATTATTAATATTTTTAAAAGTGGACCAACGAATCACATATTGCTGTGGGTGTAGACAATGTTGCAGTGTAATCTACTAAAGGCATGATTATTTATATTGGGTTTGTTTTGTTTCGCATTCAGTTATCTTCATGATTAAGACATTTGGATTGTGTTGTAATTTTTTTTTTTAAAAAAAAAAAAAAAAAAAAAAGCTATTATTATCCCACAAAAGAATTTTAGACATGGGACTGAACACATTTTTTTGACACAGAATGCTACCCTTCATTAGAGCCATTTGTCACACTGACAGCAGATATACTCTGCAGCACATACCATCCAAATAAATATCTGTACAAGGATCATTCCCAGTAAGAAGGCCGGTCAAAATTTGCTCACTCAAGCTCTAGACAGTTTTCTGAACATACCACTCATCATATCTCTAAGTGAACATATCTCCATTAGAACCTTTGACCATTTGTTTTTCTCTGTGTCACAGTGGTGCTTCCACATTGGAACTTGATCTGCTGCAGCCTTACCTCACGCACCATGGCCCACTTCACCGGCGCCAGAGAGACACTGTGAAGTGTCAGCATGTTCGTTATGGTAACACTACCTATTCTATGCACCCAGTACACAAAAACATTTCTGCAGCAGTGCCCGTGGTGGAGATCCAACACAAACTTGCTAAAATTGGCCAGTATGTCTATCAACAGCGCGATATTGTTTTCCGGTACCAGAGGGTGTTCAATCCACTCCAAACTTTTTCTATCTTGGAGCCCAAGCACCCTGGAACATGCAGAAATGGATCTCAACAGAAAGCAACAGTGCAAGAATCAGCCATGTCACGCAACTGTATTGTGGCAGCAAATGGTGGCTTCTTCAACACCCATACAGGGGAATGCTTAGGTGAGAACAAATGCCACAACCATAGCACTACCTTTGCTATTTTGACTCTAGATTCTGCTAAATCATAGCTGGGTTTTGTGTCCATTGTAAAATCAAAAGAAAAATTAGTCTATAAAGTATATAAAAATCTGTTGTGATTAATAATAACCTGATCAATTAGAAATACTCTTTCATTATACCATAGAGTGCATATCACATGCTTTCTCACTCACACCTTATGGCCAGACATGTACACATGTTCTTTTAAACAGCCAAAACATTAACAAACTAATAACATTCCAACAAATATATTTTTTCAGTGGTTGATTCCCTCACATTGTTCATCATTGATGGGATGGGTGAACTTTTACTTAATGAAATTGTAACACTGTATGTCATCATTTGAAACAGGCAAACTTCCACTCAACAAAAATATAACTTTTGCTGGGGACACTTTAACAAAAGTATACTTTGCACGTTGTTGCTGGAGACAGTGGCATTCCAAATCAAACACATACGCTATATGTTTTCACTAGGTAAAGGCGTACTTTTAATTCAAAGTTTTTTTCATCTTAACTTTCTTACACTCGCGGAAAATGATCTCCTTCCATTTTCCAACCATCATCGTTCACCCTGAGCACGAAAGACAAATATAGGTAATTGCTAGGTCCATGACATACATAAAATATACCAGCTTCATCATGTTTCAGTTTGTTCTCATTATTTAGGCATCTGGAAACTTTAACACTTGCAGTAAATCATTTGTCCACAGTTTCATCACTGAGATATGTCACATTCAGCTGTTTAGATTTTTATTTTTTTTCTAGTTGTATGTTACATGAAACAATGTAGCAGTATTGCAGGTGGTCATGCTGTTGATGGTAGTGTTAGTGGTAATACTATTGCTGACATATGGCCAGTGAATAGTTTTGGTAATGGTTTTGCGAGTGGTGGTGGTGGTGTACGCTAGTGATAATGCTGTTGGTTAGTGATCATACTGCTGGTTGATCAAAGGCTGTTGGGCAATGTATTATTGCAATCAATGTAAGGCTGTATGTATTGTTATGGTCAGTGTTATCTCTTTGTATTTCTTTTTGCAGGGAACATTGTCAGTGATGGCAGGCTGGTAAGAGACTCTGAGGGTATTCAGAATGCTCATTTTGGGATAACGAAGGAAGGCTTCCTCTTTACAGGGTGAGTAGAGTGTTTTGCAGACAACCTATGTAATAATCTTTGAACCTCCATCTTTTTTTCTCTCTTTCTATATTGTTTCCCTTGACCGTCTGTCTCCACTGCTCAATCCCTTCATCCTATTTTCAGGCAGAAAGATGTTGAAGTTTTATTGGATTAAAACTTTTAAATGCTCAGGACATACTTACTATTTAAGAGCCGAAGATATTGTCTCAGTGATGATACCCTGTTGCCTTCTGATTGATTTTTTTTTCCCCAGGATGATAAGGTTCATTCCCTGAACTTTGTTTTCTTTATGAATGTTTTGTTTTGGCTATTTTTACATCTTCTTAAAGCACAAAACATTAACTTCATAAATTACCCCAATTTATTATATCAATAAAATTTCTTGAACCTATTTCTGTGTGTTGTCAGATACCTGTCTGAGATTGACTTGCTCCGCTTCAACTTCCAACAGCTGGTTGGAGGGGTTGTATGGCTGGTACGTGATGGGCAAGTGTATGTCCAAGAAAGCCAGAAAATTGAGTGTCCAGACTCAGAAGAAACAGGTAAATACCCCAGTAGAATAAAAGTGAGTGTATTTTTATAACAGAGAAACTGCATGACCTTTAGGAAAGGACTTGAAATAGTTCAGGTGCAGAGAGAAAGAGGCAGTTCACAATGTGCATGTTTACAAAAACATCAAATAAATATGATTATCTGCTTAAAAGATCAGATTATAAAAACTGTAATATTTTCTTTCAGGAACAATGGAGAGGTTTGTCAGTGTGATATCAGCACGCACTGCCGTGGGACATGACAGCGAGGGCCGCTTGCTCATGGTTCAAGTAGATGGAAAAACAGATAATAGAGGGTAACCACACATTAGGAAAGATTCTATTTTTGTGACTTTGCAAAGAATTTTGAATAATAAAGCCTGTAATATAGACATTAGGAAAATTTTAGAACATTTCTTGGACAACTCAGACTAAATAAGAATGTTGTCATTTTTGCTTCACCAATTTCAGTTTCCTTCAGTGTCTCCACTCCCAGCCTTCTGTTCAACAGTTTAATTGTACTAGAGTTTCAAAGTAAAAGATTCCAGGGTATTGGGGCATGTTGTCAAAGTCACTGTTGCAGTTCTTTAACATGGAAAAATGGAGAGTACTAAATATTATTTACAGGGTGAATCTCTATGAGTTTGCTTCACTGTTGAAAGACTTGGGCTTCTTCAATGCGATCAATTTGGATGGAGGAGGGTCAGCCACGTGTGTCATTAATGGAGCAGTCGTCAACTATCCTTCTGATGTATGGTAAGAAACAGCGAATCACGATGGGAGAATCTTTGATAATCTATAACAACTGTTCTCTTGCTGGTTAGAGTAGCTAAGGTATAGACTGATGTATACTGATGAAGATATCTGGACCTTCACAGTGGTAGACATTCCAAAATTTAAGTCAAAGTTCATGGATTTTCATTATTCTTCCATGGGCTAGATGGGATGGAACATACTTTTAAACCTGTATGTTCCATCCCACAGCATGTATGATAAAGAGTGTTCTTGGTGTCTGAGGAAATGAAAAATAAATTGTACATTTGTCCTCATAAAGTTTGCAGCTGGGGCCAGTTGGCCAGTGCTGCTTTCATTTCGCAGTTTGTCATATTTCAATGACTGCTTGTTTGCAGTGGCAATAGACAGTGGAACTGTGCCAGGCAGGTTTCAACTATTTTATGTGTTCATGACATTGAGTGTAAACCCCATGACTGTTCAGCCCATGGACAATGTGTTTTGGGGACTTGTGAGTGTCATCCACCATGGGTGGGAGCATCATGTAACATACTGGCCTGTCAGTCAAACTGCAGTGGTCATGGGACTTGTGAAGAGGGTAAGAAACTTTTGGTGTCACCTGACTTAAAATATTTTGTATCAGTCATTTCCATAAATGTAGTGCTAAGTTATATACTCATTGGTTTGTGTCTTTTTTAATATGAATTGTCAGAATAAAATGTTTTTCTCATGATAATGTAATGAAATCACATATGCATCCATGCTGACTATAAGCATTTCATCTCTCTGAAGAGAAAATAGCGTCATCTATCAGTATTAAAGGTAGTTGTTCTTGCAGTACTGATTAATGTTGGGTGCAGATGGCTGTCACTGTCACGGTGGATGGATAGGCAAGACCTGTAGTGACCCATGTCCAGAGGGGATGTATGGCATCAACTGCTCTAACCTCTGTCAGTGTCTCAACAGTGGGTCATGTGACCCAGAGACAGGCTACTGTAAATGTTTGCCTGGCTTCAAGGGCAGGCTTTGTGAATCAGGTTTGTGCACATTTCTATTTTTATGTGTGTGTGTGAGAGGAGGCATGTGTATGCTTTATCTACATGTGCACTTGTGAGTGCATACTTTAACTTCAGTCTGTGCTCTTCAGTCTGTGCTCACCTTACCTGAGTGTACACATGGCATTTCAGTCGTGGTAATTTGCCATCCATAGCATAATATTCCTGTGCCTTAATTGTTCTCACTTTGTACATCTCAGCATCCAGATATTTTAGAAACATTCTCTCATTGTTGAAATGTTTCACAGTGTGTTCATTTGGATACTTTGGAAATGAGTGTAGCCAGAATTGCCAATGTCCAGACACTTGTGCTTGTGACCATGAGACTGGTCAGTGCAGTGTGTCCAACTACCAAGAGGACTACTTAAAAGGTGAAGAACTGGTTTCTTGATAAATATTTCAAAGTTTTGCATCATAGAAATATATATTTATATATTGAAGCAACATTTTAAAAATTTATGTTTTTAAAATATAAAGATATTTAAATTTGCAGAGCATGTCACTGCTTTATTATAGTCTATAATAATCACAATAATCTAATAACCACAGTACCAAAGACTTAGCAGTATGACCTCATATTAGAAATAGAAATGTGAAAATGTGTAAATAATGTAAAAAGTTTTGAAAAAAAAACCAATTGCATTCAAGGATGAATTTCAATTTCAGCTGGTGAATGCTTGGCACAGGCTCAGGTCAGAAGAGAGAGACTTGTGCCAGATCAAAGCGATCAACTTCGGTGAGATGACAGTTTTGTTCCTTCTCACCCTTTTCCTTTCTTCTTCTTGAGCCAGTTATTGTTGATGTGAGACAGAGCATTGGTCAACCTAGGATAAACCTTATCTTAGGACAGCATGTCAGACTAGGTGTAGGGTGTATGGCGGCCTGTCAGGCTTTGCTTTTATTTTAAAAACATTTCTCAGGATCTGGTTCAGGTCATCTGTCGATGTGTCAAACTTTGCATTTGCATTTAAAAAGCCATTCCCTGTTTGTTTTACCTGCTTAAACAAAGTGAGATTTGTAGCCCTGTACTAGTCACCTTGTTTGTAAATGAACTAATGAAGGACTTAAACAAATATGGGAAACATGGTATCCAGCTAAACCTAGAACTTAAGTATTTATTTTAAATTTTGCTGATTATATTGTTCATGTATCAGAACTGGACTGCAGAACCAGTTGAATATTCTTTACCAGTGTGTCTTTAAATCTTGCTTTTAACCTTGATAAATCAAATGTCTTCCTATTTCAAAATGGTGGTTTTGTATCTTGTAGGAATAAATGGTTCTTTGGTAATTTTTCTTTAAAATTATGAATGTATACAAATATTTGGGTATAGTTTTCTCCACAAGGTGTTTCTTTACACATGCATCAGAAGATATAGCTGAAAAGACAAAGAGGAGGAGTTATAAGTATTCTTAAACTGTTATCCTACATTGGTGATACTTCATTCCGCTTGTTTTTCAAACTTTTTGATGCCCAGATACATCTTTTATATGGCTCCGAAATATGGGGGTCTGTGTGCCAGTAATGATAGCATTGAGAAGGTTCACACCTTCACATTGAAAAGATTGCAAGGAGTCACAACAAGGACACGTAACTCGCTGACATTTAGAGAATGTAGTAGATTCCCTTTGTCTGTTAATGCATTGGTGTCTGATGTTGGCTCCATCTGCTAAGAATCCCACAAACTGGATTCCAGAAGAAAACCTGTTTAATGTTATCACTACTGCATGAACAAAACAAGAAAACAAAGCTACACTTTATTATTTTATTTTTGTATAAATATGTTTTCTGCATGGTGTGAGAAAGTCTGGGATCTGCAGATGATAGGCATTTTTTTTACAAATCCTAAAACATAAACTTGCAGACTGTCACCACCAGCAGTGGCATGATGCTATTCAAAACAGTTTCAGATATTTCTCATAAAATACATTCAAGACTTATTATTTTAAGCAGCTACCTTGTCTGGTAGAAACAGAGGCATAAGAGATACTTTCATAAAATTTAGAATGGGTATAACTGTACTTAAAAGCCATCAGCAGCCTTATTGCTTAACTCAGAATGTTTGAACTGACCCTTTTGCCCTGATACAGCTGAAAGTGAACAGCACTTTCTCCTTGTATGCCCAAACTATGTGGACCTTCACAAACTTTTCATCTCTAAAAAATACTTTAAGCACCCTTCCCTTTTCCATTTCTCACTCTTGATGTCAAATAACAGAATGCTAACTACACTACACCTTACCTCTTTTGTTTACAATGCATTGGAAATAAGGAAAGTTGTGTAGATTAAAGCCCATTACACTTAGGGGTGTTACATAGAAATTATTAACATAATTAGGTTATATAATGTTGTATGATTAATATTTTGATAAATATTATTTGTACCTGCATATTTACATGACTATATGGTGTTGAATGACTTAATGGATTTTTTTGCTTGTATCTGGGCGTGTTGTGCTTACACAATTTTATGACTATTGGTTCATACATATCGGTATGTGTATATGTAGATGTGTTTATACCTTTAATGGTTTTGTTATGTTCCCCTTGAAACTGGCCGATGGCCTGCTGAACGAGTGATTTTGATTCTGGTTCAGGGCATCTGTCGATGTGTCAAACTTTGCATCTGAAAAGCATTTCCCTGTATATGTCACCTGCTAATTTGGGTTGAAATAAGAAGGATGCATGAGACAGTTTATTTTGTGAAGATCTCCTCTTCAAGCAATCTCTGTTTTCTGGTCTTAGGCTGTGGACCTGGATAACTGGGGTACTAGGCATCATTGCCATACTCAGCGTCATCTTTAACATCTGGACCTTGTTTCTGGCTCTCAAAACACGAAAAGGATCCTCACCAACAAGAGATAACCTTTATCGGAGACGAATAGCGGCCAATCGACGAAGCAATAAATTCTCTTACAATTCTGCTGAGCTCATTGCACTGAAAAAGGAAATAAGAGAAAGTTCCTCAGACACCTCAGATGAGGCAGATGAAGAAACTGTGCTCTTCACAGCGAGACTGTCACAACATGGCACTTTGAGTGTCAGATAACAGCTGTTTGATGCACCAACAGGGCTATCTTTATCTCACTGTTACAAGCCCACTTCCTGTCAAGTTTCAGCATTTTCAGAACATGGTGGACCATGATCATCTGGAATACCTGCTGATAATTTTTTTATGTAAAAGTGCACACACATACACATGCACAATATATATAGATATTATGAGAGAGAGTGAGATCGGCGAGTGGGATGAATATGGTGCATGTATTTACAGTGTATTGATATATGTGTGGTGAGAGAAAGGAAAAATAAAGCTATATTATTATGCACACAGTCTGCCAATTCCTGGTATACCCCATTCTGTACTGACCTACACGATCACAGTAACAGTAGTTTCTAGAACTACATTTAGTGACCAGTTAGCTCTTGGAATGAATTCTGGAACTTTCTGAAATGTTATTTAATCTGAGAATATTGCTCCAGCATTAGATGGTGGATGAGGATGGGCTGTTTCTGAACAGTTTATTGCAAACAAGAACACAAGTAAGCTGCAAGATGCAAACATTCCCATAAATTCAAGCTTGTCATTCTGCCTGGTAATTTTTCCTGCACGATATGCAGGGATAAAAATTATCTTATCACCAGGTGAGATTAAAACATAATTTTTGAAGACATATCAGACTACATTAATCAGCAAATTAATACATTGTGCAAATGTATAAAAAATGTCTAGCATGTTATAATTTTCACTTACTTGTTAACAGACAAATCGCTACTCATTACTGCCATTCATCACAGTGAGCGGACTATACTGAATAATATTTGCCTGTAGAAAAAAGCTCATAATTTATCTTTGATCATGAACACAATGTTTTCTATTTGTTAACTGTTTTCACTGTTGGAGCAGTTCTTTGAGGATCTTCTTAACCAGGCAAAGTTGTCATTTAACCAAGTTTAGCAAAGTTGTGTGTGAAGGTCAAAGGAAACTAATGGTTTGGGGGTGAATGTGTGGGACATAACATGCTCAGCAAGTCCAAACTTTTTGGCCAATATATTTGCCAGTGATTTTGGAGCTTGCTCTTTTTATTTATTTTGTTGTTTTTGACACTTTTGGACTTTTCCCTGTCAAGAACAGCCTTTAGAGGCTTTGGCATCTCCCCTGTATGGATCTCCCCTGTATCTTCGCAATGGTTTCGGGTTTTTATTATTGCACTATTTGAAATATCTTCATTCTTTTTATTAACTGCTGACAACCCTAAAATATTGTTGATGTGCATAAGCAAACTGTTGATTCATTTTGTTTTTATCTCCAATTTATGCGGTAGACCTTATTATTCAAACAGTCACTTTTTGCATTGAAAAGGACATAACATATTCCTAACTCATTCTATACTTGAAAATTCTTAGTTCATTTTTTGTGAAGAAGTAACAGTGGAATTTGTTGTGAATCTACTAGAAAAAGTTTACAACATAGTCTTCAAAATAATTCAAGCTATGATACACTTACATCAAGTACAAAACAGCACTCTGTATGTCTGCTGATTTTTAACACAAACACTTCCACCTATACACTCTATCTAGGCTACAGAATCAAGACTGCTACACGCATGCATTTGATAAGCAGAGGGACAAATGGAAAGCATGTGTTCTAAATCATCTTCCGCTGAATGTTTTGATTTATGAAGGAAAAAAACTCACCGCTGGAAATATCTTGCAACCATTCTGTCCTGTGCTGAGTGACCTGTTCATTATCTCTGTCATCCAACTTAGAATCCAAGAATCTGATTTGTCAGAATCTGAATGTGGCATCCCAAGTGTAGTCACAACATTATACAGAACAATGCAGGAGATGGTGATCTTGCATACAAATTCTGGGTCCTATCTTTAAAAAAATATTTTAAAAGCCTGACCTTGGCCAGTTTACCACACAGTTTGGGATTATCATGTTAGCATTACAAATCAGCTGACTGTTGAACGAGTGGTGACTCTATTGACAAATTCTATTTCGTTCTCCACTGGTGCTTTAATTTGTACATGGGTGCATCCCATAACATTTGGAAGACTGACTTGATTGTAAAAGCCATTACTAGGGGTGCCACTTCCTTTTGAATCAGGGAATTTAACAAATTCATTTATGCATGCAGAAAATGCATGTAACACATGATGTCATACCATACGTAATACCATAGTTGGTTAATTCTAAAAATGTCAACTATCATGATCTGGAAGGACTCTGTAGCATGAAATCTCAGTGCTACCATCAACTGCATGATAGGGGGCAAGTTAAACCCTTTCGCTGCAGTGGGTAGTCAATGTTCTCTTGTATCAAGCCAAACAGAGACAAGCTATTGACTCACCAGAATCGAAATCAGACAACTCTACGTTGTTGTATAGAGCAAAATTATTTCATCAATTACGAAATATGTATGTTCTTTCCTCAAACATTGTCTAAACATCATTGTAAAACACAATTGTCTCGCTGCCATCTCCTTTCATTTTCAAAATGAAGAAATCAGAAATATTTAAACTTAAGGATTTATGCCTGGGGGGAACAGTCTTAAAGTTGAATAAGAAATTTTGTACTTAGTGGATTTAAGTTAACTTGTGCACACCGATTTTCTCTGCCTAAAGTACTTAAAGTTAGAAGACTTAAGCTCTTAAGCTCACTTTTAAGTTCGCTCATGCACATCATGTGTTATTTAATCCATTTTTCTACATTCCTGTGTGTATGCTTTTCAAATTATTTCTCCTACATTGTTCATGGAAATAATGATTTATCCAATAAAGTTATGTGTTCCTAAACAGGTTGTTATTAAAAGGTATATGCATGTTTACCTGAGTTATGAGTTTATATCTTTTGCCGTTTGTTGAAGAGTATTAAGCAGTAGGGGTAGTAGAGTAGATAATCGGTGGCTCATACCAACCTAGCAGGTATGGCTATATCAAGGCAAAGCAGCTGGTCCTGGAAACATGTGCCACAAGGAGAAAACAGTATGCTTGGGAGGAGATCTGAATCCAGGACAGTCAATCTAAATTGAATAGCATGCTTTGTTCTAATGGTTTAGTCAACTAAGCCTCTCACTGACACCACTGCTTCCGTGAGCCATCAATTACACTTATTTTCTTGAGCCATTGAGAAAGGAAAGAAAGAGTACTAGAAGTCCCTCCCAAAGAGACAATGTGTTTAATGGACCTCCTGTAATCTTGCAGTTAGGTCAGTACAATGTACAAAGTTCTGTGGTATGTCGATCATAGCCATTCTACACTCAAAGGCATGGTAACAACAACGTTGTCATAATTCAAAGCTCTATAACTGTACCACATAGGCCAGTGTCATGTGTCATAACATACCCCGCTGTCTACTTTATTGTTTTCTTCCCAATAAAGCCTTCAGCGCAGGACTAACACAATATTTCCTGAGATTTTTAGGAATTTATACAGTTACATGAAATTATTTTAAAATTTAAGGAAGATTTGCATGTAAACAGTGATACTGAGTAAGCTTTGGATATAAACAGTGATACTGAGTAAGCTTTGCATACATAAAGTTATTTCAGTAAGCCTTGGATACTATCAGCTGTACTCGGTTATTTGAGGAAGTCTTTATATGAACTGTTATATTCAGTTATTTGAGTTAGCTTTGTATGCTAACAACTGTAGTCGGTTACTTGGGTAAGACTTGGATATGAACAGTTATATTCCATGTCATAATTCATTTAGTAACTGGATGTATGATATGTATATATTTCTTCATGTCTTGCTAAAATTATATCCTTTAATTATTATCACGAGCTGCAGTGAATTTGTTGTAATGAAGAATGTGGGCGCATGCTGGATGAGTGCATGCTAGTAAAAGTTAACCATTGCGCGCAGGACCCACATTGCAGTCCATTACACCAGTGCTTCAGAATGTCAAGTTGTTCTACTTTAGTAAACAGCTGCAGTTGTTGCTATCCATTCTCCTCTTAGAACTGAAGCATTGTAAATTATAAGTAATTACTCAAACACGAAGACGTCATTTCTGTTTCTTTCCAGTTTCATTTGTGGTAGATATGTTGGGCTGCTCAAGCAGGTTTGGTAAGAAATAAAGGTTCCTTCTTACTTAGTCTTCTTCATACCTAGGGGGTATATAAGGCATCCACTAGAGACCTCAGTTTTTGTCTATCAGCAGCAAGTTAACTTCTACTGTAACTCCTAGCTTGCTAGCTGTCCTGCATACTTTTTTCATAAACTCCAGAAAGTACAGAACTCTGCAGCATGTCTGGTGCTTAGAGCTCAGAAATGGGACCATGCCACCCTTCTCCTTCGTTTTCTGCACTGGCTACTCATCTGTTCTGGCATCCAGTACAAACTATCCATGCTATGTTTTAATTTCTTTGCTAGCTCCTGCTCAGATTATTTCTCTGAACTTCTCTTTCCTTACGTCCCAGCTAGACAACCCCGCTCTTCGTCCGATGATCGTCTTCTTACTCTTCCTGTCACAGAACAACAACATATGGACACAGGATGCTATTTATTCTGCTGTGAAACAATGGAACTTTTTTCCTTTCCACATCCGCCACCTACCTACTATTGAATCCTTTAAACGTGCACTGAAAACGCACCTCTTCTGTAAGCAGTACTCCTAACAAACTTTCCCACTATGCTAGTCATTTTTCACACCCTTCCCTGCTCATCTTTATCATGATACTTTCAGTTCTTATTATTTGGTTCCTCTTTGCATTTTCTGTACTTGTTTTTCTTCATCATTAATACTGTTGTTTATTCTTTCTTAGTTCCTGTGTTATTCGTTTGTTTTTCTGTCTCTTGTATGGTGTCCACATCTCATTCTTGTTCTTAGGTGCTAAGGAGTGTTCTTAGGTCCTTAGGAGTGTGAGTATGTGCCTTACAAATTTTGTATTTCTTATTATTAATGTTAGGTCACTTTCTGGTCATTTAGTTCTCTTGCTACTGATCTTCATCATGTTTGTTTTGGCCAACCACATTTCCTCTTGCCATCAGCTGCCCAGTCTTATGTGGAGAAGTATATAGAGGTGTTGATTAGAAATAAATATATTGAAAAGTATTAAGAGAGATTACGCATGTGATGTTTTGTTAAAACCAGCCATATATATACATATATGTCGTTGACACATGTCTTGGAGCCATTTTCTCTATTAAACAGGCAGACAAAAGAACAAGCTTCATCTCGATTGCTATCATTATTAAGGTGTAAAAAGGGCAAAACGTTTTCATACTGTTGTTCTAGGCCTGCCTGTCTCTCAGCGCTTGGGGATGCTCCTATATGAGAATAGTAACTCGCACCAAACGACGGTTTCAGGTTTGTGTTTTTGCTTTGTTTTGTTTTTGTTGTTTTTTTCTCGGTTCGCGGAAAAGTCAAGGCCTTTTACCGCTGACGGTAGCAGCGCCTGACGTCATGCTCTTGCTACGTCACGTCGTCACGTGAGGTGTGCTTGAGTGCGTTTTGCTGCTTGCTGGATCTAGACCTGGCACAGAATTCTGGGCCCTTCCATGTCAACGGTTTAGGCGTTCAAAGCATTCAAAGCATTCAGGCGATTGGGCGTGGCTTGGGTATCGTGGGCGCTGGCTATTGGTTACAGCCCCTGGGAGACAAGCTGTAAGCCCCGAGCATAGCGTCTCTGGATGTGCAGTTCAACTGAAGTGGTTGAGAAGTGAGTAACATTTTTTTTAAATTTGTACTAGTATGATTTTGTTCTTAATTTAAAACATATTTTCTTCAATTGTTTGATATTTGATTCTATCCCTATAGCAGCATCTATTTTTTTAAAAGTTGAACTCATTGAAGCCGTCTAGGCTAGAATTATAAAAAACTAAAAGCGTTAGAAGACTAATTCAAACTGATAATGATAGATCAAAATGTAGAAAAGGAACAGTCTTACTTGAAACTTGCTTGAGAACTCACTTTTATTGTAATCTATACAGAATCGGGTATATGAAGTGAGGATTTTAAAAAGTTTTTTCAGGCACATGTTTACACAGGTTATGTCATCTAACAAGAGGTTAGACTTTTAGGAATCAGAGTTTGATGTTTAAAAACCAAGAAGAAATGTACACACATTGTTCTTGTCCATAGAAATTCACAAATTATGCTCTTTGAGGACATTTAGGCTAGAGGCAGTTTGACCATGGGATATTAGTTCGTGGTTTGACTCACTCGTACTCACGAATGAGACTTCGACCGGTATTTTTTTTTTTTTTTTTAATTTATATTTACTAACCTATAATAAAAACAACTATCTGTGATACTCCGATTTAAAGATAATTTAAAATACATTTACGTGGTGTAAGTTTTAAGTTGTCTTGTAGTAAAGTCAACTGAAAGCCTGTAATTGTAGAGGACGGAGAATTCACAAATCGAGATGCAGGTCAAAAGTTTGACAATCACAAAAAAATATTTATAAAATATATACACATACAAAACAGGCATATATTTTATTAGAATATACATTTGAATTTTAATATTACTTACTGGTTTCTTCTCATTTTAGGTACAAATTGAAAAAAGGAGAATCATCATAAAGGTGCGTAGAAACTATTACAATTACAATTTTTTATTTACGAGGGGTAAAATAAGCAACTGAGTGGGTTTTTTGTCCATTTAGCCCTAGCCCTTTACAGGGAAGAAAATTTAACTACATAAATGAATTAAGCATTATAGAAAAAAATTGTAGTAAACATAAAGAAGGGTGGATATTTACAAGGTGATGGTTGAGAATATATATTTACAAGGTCACCTGGAGTTGGGAGGAATCTCTAGAGGCCTCATCTATATGTCTTGAAAATGTTTAGATAGATGGCGTCGAAAGCAGTTCAGGGAGTGCAATAGCTTGAGATGGAGAGGGAGGTTGTTCCATAGCGCGCTTCCTGAGAATTTCAGACTTGATTTGAAGAGGTCTAGTCTAGGAAAGGGGATATTCAGTTTTGGAAAGGTTCTAGAGTTATTGGAGGAAAATAGTAGAGGGAGTCGTGGCGATAGTTTGCCCGTCAGCATTTTATACATGAAAATGCATTTGTTAAATTTAAGTCTGTTTTGTAGAGGAAGGACACCTAGAGAGGTGAAGTCACGTGGGTCTAATTTCGGTTTTAGTAGGACAGCTTTGATTGCTCGCCTCTGAACACTAGCTAGAGGTTTCATGGAAGCTCCACTAGCGGAGTCCCAGAGGGGGAAGGCCTAGTCAATGACTGTATAGAAGAGTTTTCTTGTGTGAGTGTCGACGAAATGTTTTATTCTTGACTGCTGGTAGACTTTCTTGGAGATGTTTTTACTTGTGGTACTTTTCAACCATTGTTATTTTCTACAGATCTGATGTTTAACTTTTGGGGGGTTTTCAACAGTGTTATTAGTAAAATTTACACAGATATATTGAATAGGAGATTGTCAAGATGGGCGGAAACAGAAGAAAAGCTTCTAGGCAGGCTTTAGAAAAGGCTATATAGTACAATCGACCATATCTGCACTTTGTTTGCTATAGTGCAGATCAGAAATGAAGATGTATGTTGCTTTTGTGGACTTTAAGCGAGCCTGTGATTCAGTGAATAGAAATTTGCTCTGGAGTATTTTGAGAAAGAATGGTGTGAATGGTAGAATGTATATGGCTTTGCGGGCAATATATAGATCAGTTTTTGCATGTGTTACAGATAAGTTTGTAACTACTGATGTGTTTGAATGCCTTCAAGGAGTCAAGCAAGGCTGTTTACTCAGTCCCTTAATGTTCTCTTTCTTCATTAATGAATTAGCAATTGAAATAAGCAAGGGAGGTAAGCATGGGATCCAGTTAATACCTGAGGCTGTAGAAATTTTGTTACTATTGTTTGCAGATGATGTGGTTCTTGTTTCAAATACAGTTATTGGCTTACAGAATCAGCTAAATTTACTGAAACAAGAAGCAGATAGACTGAAGTTGACAGTTAATTTAGTTTAATTAATTAATTAATGTTTCCGCGCACAGACACCCTCGTGGTAACGGGCGTGCTATAGATGCGCTTTTTAAAAAATTTTTTAGACCCAAATGAAATGAAGCACTCTTAAACAGATCACACCAGAAACTACACGGGAAGGAAGACCACGAAGAACAAGCGAGGATCTAGAGGAGGGACCAGGAACAGTGCGGCGGAGAGGATGTCGTCTCCCGCTGCCGCTGATGACAACCAACGCCCGCTCCACTGATAACACAATGACAGAACTCGCTACGCTGGTGACATGCCACCGCGAATATGGCTGTAGCAGCCTCATGTGTGTTACAGAGACAAGCCTGAGTAGCAACAAACGGACGTCCACCTCGAGGGGTTCACTACGATTAGGCATGATATAGGAATAACGAAAACACTGAAAAATAAAGGCGGAGGGCTGTGCATATTCGTAAACAACTGGACTCTTTCCGATGTAATTTTTTACAATTTTGAAATGACTTTTTTCTTCATATGAAATGAGCCCGAGGAGAAATAAACAAGCGGCTTCCCCCCAAAAAAAGTGTACGTCCCTCCTTTGTGGTTTTATGTACAGCCGTCAGGCTGTTTACTTTGCATGTTCGCTCGCATTTAATGTTGCTTTTTTTTTTTTTTTTTTACTTCTTTGTGACAGTTGTATTATGTTGGTCTTATTTTATACTCTGCATCTCCTCCAAATAGCAGATAGCATTGAAACATTTTATAAACGTGTGAAAAAAGTTGACACCGTTGCAAAAAATCTGCGTCAAACGTAAATTATGCCCATTACACTAACGTTTAATATTCTAAATTGAAATGAGTTTTAAAGTTGAATAATAATTTTTTATCAATGTTTTACAAAGGTTTCAGCAAAAGCCTTTCATAATGTTTAATTTTAAACCATGCATACTCTCTGAAGTTCCACTTCAAACTTGGCAAGAATGACATACACAGATTTTCATTTTCTTTTCATTAAAACATATTTAATGTCATTGAGCATAAACCCAGGAAACATTTACATCATAATTCTCACATGTACAACAAATGGTGACCATTTATGATAAAGATCAATGATACTCAAATAAAGAGAAAAAAGTATAGGAATTATTTAAACAGTGAAAAATCAAACCAAAGGAATTTTCTTAAATGAACAGACTTTTAAATATTTCAACTTCAAATGATTAAAGGAGAGGTGTGAGTTGTCCGTCCTATACTGTTACAGTCTTTCATTTGATTTTACTGACAACAAAACGTATATTTGTTAAAATGTATACACCACGTAAATCTATTTTAAATGATCTTTAAAACCGAGTATCACATTTGTTGTTTTTATTGTAGGATATGAAATATAACTTTTTTAAAATACCGTTCAAAATTTCTCTGTTGTCATTGAGCATAAACCCAGGAAACATATACATCATATATCATACTCAATCTTACATGTACAACAAATGGTGACCATTTATGAAAAATATCAATCAATGATACTCTGTACACATTGTAAATTTACGCATCGCAGTTTTCATCGCCATGAGATAGGCTACCATTTAGTTACTTTCTCTCCTCCCTCTCCTTTCTACCTCCATCTCTTTCGGCTGCGAAGCGGAGCCACTCTTTGATGGCTTCTTCAATAATTTAAACAGAAGCCTTCATACACCAAAGGTTCTTCTGTACAGCTTCTGCAGATAACAAAATGGGAAAATTGGGATTTTGAGATTAAAGATGGACTAAAGAAGTCTTACACAATACACATCGTTTCCGTTCTATGGTGCTTCTGTCTTTCTGTTTTTAGTACCACACGAACAAATAGTTACATGTGAAATTGTGAAAGCAAGGGGCTCTGGACAAGCCAGCACAATTGATCTTCGCATACAAATTAAGCTTTTGCCGATTGAAAAATTCATTTTTGTCATGATGAATCAGGACTGCTACACACATTATTTCTTATATTGTTCATGGAGACAATGATTTTCAATATCAAACAAAGTGTATTCCTAAACAGGTTGCTATTAAAAGGTTTATGCATGTTTACCTGGGTTATGAGTTTACATCTTTTGCCTAATCTTCACACTCGCAGCATTTAACTCATTACATGTACTTGATTTCAAACTTACCAGAATAACAACAGATGAAAGAATTTTTGCTAATTTTGTGCTCAACATGTATGACTACACACACAAAATAATATTACTAGTAGCAATAGAGTGTAAACAATGGGCAGACAAAGAAGAGGAGGCAGACTAGTCAATGGAGTATAACAATAACTATATCCACAACTTTGTTGATTGGGGAAGGGGAAGAAACTTTCACTGTTTTCCAGCGCAGAGACTAAAAATTGGGTAATGATCTGTAGTTGGCCTGGTGACAGGGCTAGAGAGCGAAGGGCTATTAGACCATGGATGTGTAGAGGTGGACTGCTGTCTGTTTGCTGAGACCAACGCTTAGCCTCTTGCCTAGTTCTCCACTGTTAGTCTCGGCGAGCCTAAACAAAGAATGTGACTACACCGGAAGCCTTGTAGTATCATGCCTCGTTTTAGTAGTTAATCTCAAATATAAATAAACCGGAAGCTTTGTACACACCAGCCTCGTTTTATAGTTAACTGGAAAAACTCGTCTGCCAGCAGTACAGTGATACAAGTTCGTGATTAGACGAAGAGCGGAGTAGTTTGGCCTGGATGGACAAGAAGAAAAGTACAGAGAAGTAGTCATAGACTGCAAAGACATTAAAAGACAACAGAGACGGTTTGTATATAAAGCGACAAAACATGGGTAGCAAGTTAAGAGAACAAAGGACAGGTCCCAAGTGACAGGAGTGACATATGGTCCCATATGACAGGAGTGACGTGGTCTCACACCAGACGCCGCCGATCGTGGCCTCCGTTGGTGGTGGCGCTGCTGCTCACGCGCGAGCAGCGTTTGAACATCTTGGTGAAGTGATCTTATCGACCTCGTCCTGGTGGCTATACCAGTTCTTGTCGTCGCTGCGTTTCTTCAATATCATCTTCTCATTCTTCTGCGCCCTTTCCGCCCCTACAGCTGTGTGTGCGGAGTCTCGACTGTTCTACGTTTCGTCCATCGACCGTCCTCCCTTCATTTCTTCGTTCCGTCGCCTACGTCGTCCGGTCCTGCGTCGTGTGGTCAACGAGGCAGCTCGATCGGACCAGCAAGAATATATAAAATCACCTTTTTCTATATTAATACACACTTAAGACACACCAGTTTGAAAGAAAATGCAGCACCTAAAAAAGAAATCGTTGTCATCTCGCTCAAATCCACTTTCTACACTCACCCTCAATGTTGCAAGGAAACCCATTTCCGGGGGTTGCCCCCAACTGAGGTCAGAGTTATTTATAGATTGGAGAGCTCCCAGCCAAGGGAAGCTACTCTGGCAGCAGGCAGCTGCACAAGGAGGGCGTGAGGCGACGATGGTCTGCAGACACTTCGCTTGACGACTATGACTTTTCTCGAAACCGACACGCTTGGCCAAGAAAGGTAACGTAAAACTGTCCACTGCTTTAGTGGTTCAAATGCTTGATTTGCCAGCCGACTCATCAGAAGCTGGTTGTCAGTTTGACGAAGGGTGAAAGTCACATCACTTCACGGTCTCCCACAGATTTCAGCGAAGAATGGACAGAACTTTCGAGTTCATTATGACTGATACATTTCAAGATAGTCTGAAACATTTGTGGAAACATTTTCATAACAACGTACTTTTTCTCTTATTTCTTAAAGAGAAACTGCAAACACAAGTCGATCGATACATGCGGATATTTAAGACTAACAGGATATTGAGGAAAACAATCGCAGCTAAGAATTTCCTTGTAGTTTTGCTTTCAATCAGAGTGGTTATTGTTCCTTTCGCAGATTTTCGTTGCTGCTGTTGGAACCGGGAGAAATCTATTTCGAGGATTTCAGTGTTTATTTTTATCCTGATGGCTATGTCGACAGCAGTTCGCCACCGACTGTTAACAAGTATTGTTACACTGATCACTGTTATTTTAACTCCTCCTATTACTGAAGATCTAGCAGCCCACTTCCTCTTCTTCTGTCGATGCTTCCAGAAAGCAGATATTTATAGCAGGACAAAATCTACATGATTATTAGGAAGTTTAACAACTTTAAATTTCATTTTCACTTCCTGCTTAAACTCTCACACACATACATTTTATTTACATACACATATGTGCACTTTTGCACTTCTGTATGCATTGAATGGATCTACGTGATGTTGCTTAGAAGAAAATAATCATGAGCTTTAACCTTGTAGAATACAATTCTAACAAAGACATTATATTAATATAAACTAATTTATTTGATTCAATTTGGTATTTTTTTAAAATTCAGTTTCTCATGTGTGTGTGAAAATGTTGCTTTCAGAGAACAAAGGGGTCACTTGAAAGTTTGTTCAAAGTCTGTTGTATTTGTGCCAAAAGACATACAGTGGCCTATCTTAAAGGTATGTACTAGCCTTATGACCTTTCGTAAAGGTAAATGTTAGGTTTAGAACCTCACCTTTTTTTCCCCTCCCATCCACTCTTCCTTTTTTATTCATATTTCTTATTTTAAAAATTGTATATACTTCTATTTGTGCATGCATTTAATGCTGTAATTTTAGCGAGTAATGCAATTTTTTTTATGAGTGTATATGTACATTTATGTCAATGAGTGCAAGTGAATGTTTGTTTTTTATGTAATATGACCTGTGAGACATACTAACTGTTACTAAAAGCCAAATACAGCAAGAACTTGTCTTGACTGTTCCAGTTTCCAATGCAGAATGTCAAAGTCATTGAAGAGCACCAAGTGGGACTGCTGTCCAAGTGAGTGAATGGTGTCCAATGAAGTTGAATAGTGGATTCACAGAGATCATGATTTCATACAGGTTTTCCAAAATACCAAAAGTTTGTTTTCAAGTGACTGTGGCCTGTCGTCTCAGTTTTGTAGAAGATTCTGTTCTCGAAAAGATAAGTGAATATCCCTACCCCATTTAGGAAATCAGATGCAGGCATTCTGACAAGGACATATAAAAGGTTTTTAAAAAAATGGTGACATATTGTACTGTACCTATGATTATGTGCAACATGCTTTTCCATCAGCTGGAACCTTAAAAATATGAGCATGTCTATAGTGCATTGTCCCTATTGCTTCATTCTTCATTCTATGACTACCTTTGAAGCTTTTAAGGCTGGCCTTAAGACCTGCCTTTTTTATAAATAGCTCCAGTAGCTGGTGGTCTCCTCCTTTTCCCTACATCTCTTATCTTTTTTGTTTTTGTAGTTTGCAACTCTTCAGCTGTAATTGTTTCTCATTTTACTCTTTTGTTTAAGTGTATTGAGCTCATTGACAAGTGGGAACTATACTATATAAATTATATTTTATTGTATTATTATTATTAATACTACTACTTCTGTCAATGGTAATTTAAAAAACATTTAGCACTCTAATGAACCTACAAAAAAATGTGCAGCTAAGGAAAATAGACTTTTATGAAGACTGAAACTATGTCACAAATATCTGTCTCCCTCTATATATATATATCCGTTCTCTTCCTCTGCCTCTACTTTATCTGTCTATAGCTGACAAATTTGTAGGTGGTTTGAACACCTATTTACCATTCAATTCAGAAAGACTGATCTCTTAGGTGTCTGGACCACATTATTGACAGAGGTATAACTGCAACTGATGGCAACAAATATAGCAGAATACTTTATTTACCTGTTATAATGGGTAAATCTAAGTGTAGTATTTTTAGTTTGGCTATTTTACAGCACATTTACAGAGGTTAGCATGTTTTTGTCTTGCAAAATATTAGTTTACAGAATAATCATTTAACCCATGATTTGAAACACAGTCATTGATGTGACAGTGTAACAAAATTGGGGGTTTTTTTTTTTTGTCTTTTTGTTTATTTTCATTTTTTTATAATTGTTTTTTCCAGGATTGATAAGATTCTGAAAATCACTTCAGATCAATGTGTGGAAATGAAAAAGAACAACATTATTGCGCCCTTTGGTTTTAAAAAGGCAAGTATCTTAGTTCTCCTTAGCTTGAAACTGATTTTTTTAAATAGAAAGTCAGCTTCATGTAAATGAGAGGTTAAAAGGCATTAAATGGATTGAATGTTTTTGTGAATTATGCCATAACTTACTCAAAGTTAAATAGAAGTTTAATATTTTATAAACTAGAAAATGTGTAATTTACATGATATTTATTTGATCTTGGTTCATTTCTCTACTGTTCTGAGTAAATCTTCACCAACGGGGGAAAAAGATGTTTCAAACAGAACAGTTTTAATGTTTATATTTTAAAGGCACAACACCAAAACATCATATTAGCTCAGTCAAAACAAACCATTTAAATGCAGTATGATTCAAGGAAGATTAAAAAAAAAGACAATCTGGATGTTCCCCTTTGCAACTCATCTTTGTGTCTATGTGATCCATTTAAACAGTGCATAACACATTGTGGAAAATGCCTTTAGAGCAAATCAATAAGGGTCAACCCAGGTGAGAGATTAAGCAACCCAAGTAATGGAATCTACATTATATGAAACATTTCATAATGTCAAAGGTGATCAGTTTTCTTCAATCATTTAAGAGCAATGACAGTTCAGTCTGTATTTTAGCTTGAAATGCAGACGGCATATTCAGGACCAGTCTGGTAGTTTCGCCTTTTTGTCTCTTGAATTTAGCTGGCTGCCTTTTTTGTCTAAGCTATGCCACTTTTCAGGGCTTAGCAGACTATTTTTTCCGCCTAAACTATGCCACTCTGGATGATGCCCTCGGCCCTATTTGTCAAATTCACCGGGCCTCTACTCTTCCCCCTGCAGAACAGGCAGCTATGGTGAGGCTGATAATTATCATAACACACATCACAACTAACAGCATTGTGGTGTTAGTTTCACTAACAAAACTAAGAGCAAGACACTAAGAGTAAGATGATTACAGTAAGAGGTGGAGGCTTGTTTGTAGGCTTGTTTAGTTATCTGAGGAGATAATCTGCATCATCTCCTTCAGCAGAATTATTGTATGGAAATAAAACATAATTAAAATTTTAATTATACAGCATGCACTTGTGTCATATCAACAAAAGCTGTTGTTCTTCTGCTTTCTAAGGAAACTAGAATCAGTTTTCTTATTTTTATTTTATTCTGTTACTTAATTTTTTATTTAATTCTAATACTTTAAAGTATGCACTTTTCTGTAGTACAGTCAGTCTACGAATACTGAACAGTTTAATGTCTGCCCTTTTCTGCAACAGATCAGTGTCATTGTGCTGTCTCGCCGATCACGGGTCAAGTTCAACACTAGCTGGTGTGTATAATCTTTGTGTCAGTCAAAATACAACAATAGACCATGTTCCATGATGATGGTAGTGGTATTGTAGATATGCTGATCATCAAAATACAACAGCAGTGCATGTTATGTAACAGTGGTGATTGTAGATATTGCGGTAGTTATAAAAAAAAAAATTTCTTGTCAAAGGAACACATTAGACGTGCTTAGCTCAAAGGCAGGATTACTGTTTCATTCCACAGGCTTGAAGATTTGTATGAGAATATCCTACTGGAGACACAGGCTGACCGTATCACACCCCTTGCCACAAACCCTGGCCGCATCATGTTGACATCATCACGCCTCTACTTTCAGCCTTTCAACAACATTGACCGTGTTAGTAGTCGTATGATTCCTGTTTCTTTAATTTTTTTATCTCTCAGTATTTTACGTTTAGAAGAGGTGTGTGTGTGTGTGCGCATGCACCCCTGTTCACATGTGACAGATTGTAGCTCAAGAGACAGAAGCAAGCATGCAGGACATTAAAATCCAGACTCACAAACAAGGACTTTCAGAGATGTCGTTATTTTTGTTTGTGGTCTTATTCCATTGGCTGACATGCATTGAATGTAGACAGAGACTGTTCTTTCCCACAAAAGTAAAGATGTGAAAGGATAAAGGAGAGACTGCAGCCATATCTTATAGGGTTATTTCCATTTCTATCTCTAATGGATAATGTCATCTAGGAGCAATAGAGGCCGGCAGACAAGGGGAGAATACCCACAGTTGTGATGGGAATTGTTGATATAGCAACTAGCACTTCAAGCTTATGTCCCAGATTAAGTTATTTAGTGACTTCTCATCAGTAAGTGTACATAAGTGAGAAAAAAAAGAAAATGCGCAAATTTACCTGATTGGTAGACTATTAATTTTATGAATCACACACACGCACGTGTGCAGGTGCATAATTTGGTCAGAATGTTTTCATTTCTGTGGATGATTTGAATTATCTCTTGACAGTGGCCTGTCCTGAAAATCAGGATCAAAGATATCCGGCAGATCATTCTTCGTCGATTTCTTCTAAGACAGTTGGTAAGTCAGCCTGACCATGCAATGAATTTGATGTAGGATTTTTTTCAAATTATCAGTGTCATACAAACCAAGTATTTTTATCTCTATCATTCATTTTTATCAGGCTTCAGAGAATCATACGAGTCGTGGAAGCACAGCATTCCATTTTGTAAAATTCAGAAATTATGCTTGAGCTGTATATAGTGTCATTGTCATTACAATTATTTGCAGATTGACTTGTCTATTTTACAGTATGAGTATTATAAGTACTGTTTCACACAAGTAGTTAAATTTTACAGCCAAATGCTAGTTTTTATCACTAGTCACTTCAAAAGAAAATTTAAGCATTTATCAACAGAGTATTAAATATATTTAAAAAATAATAATACAGAGAGAAGGTGGGTGCCTGTGGTGTACCTATTGAGAATTAATCTTGTAGGGCGTGGAGATTGAGTGTTGTGACACTGCCCCTGTCACACACCTGTACCTGGCAATGAAGACTGAAGCAGACCGCAATGAGTTTTATGAAAAAATTACTCACCTTGAAGGTAGGGGGAGGCTGCCTTTTAGAAAATTGCTATTTTATTCTTAAGATAGATATTAATGTAACCATTGCTATGTTATGTAGCTGTATATATTGAAGGAGGTGAATGATGAACAAACGATGCCTCAGAATATCTTAAGAGACTTGCACAAACAGTAATTTTTCATTTAATGAACATGAGAAAGAAAGCAGGGCTTTATTGTAGATAACGGACCGTAATTGACTGCGCTAGGTTGACAGCATTTCTAATTATTGCTGTAGAGAACAGTTTATGTAGTTGTTGATTTAAGAATAATATTTAGAATGAGCTGCTGAAATCTCCAGGTGTTCAGAATGTATCAGTACATGTTAGTCATCTCTTATCAATCACTTACTTCATTACAACAAATTCAGAAAATATAAGCAAGTAGACAGAATCTGCTAAAATTTATTCTGACCTAGACAGCTATGAGTCTTGGCAGAAGTATTTCAGTTTGCGTCCTGATGCTTAACTACATCTTGAGGTGACGACTGTGTTCAGAACTACAGCTGGAAGAGAGGCGTCAGGAAGACATGACATTGAGATGGCAAAGTGGCATCACATCAAACTACGACTATCTGCTTTACCTCAACAGGTATTTTTGGCAGTTGAACAGGCCGCTTGGTACAGGCACGAGTTAGAGCTCTTTCTAGTTTCTAGCTTTTTAAAATATTTGTGGAAATATGCAAATTGCCAGGAGGAAAAACAGACTGATTTTCTGGTTTAATGTATCATTCCACAGCATGGCTGACCGAAGTTTCAATGATCTTACACAGTATCCTGTGATGCCATGGGTGGTTCAGGATTATCACAGTTCACAATTAGGTAGGAATATAAACACTTGTCATTGTTTCAATAATAGCAAATTATTTCATCTTTTGTAAATAATTTGGCCCATATAAACAGAAGAAAAAGTTACAAGCAGAAAATCTCAGCTGGTCATTTTCTGAGTTGAAAACTTTCAGCTATGTGTATTGTTCCCTTTAATCACAAATTCATGTGAAAATGAAAATACTGCAGTCAAACTTTAATGTGGAAGGAGCCTGCAAGTATGTGTGTACACATGCATATCGGTATGTTGTTATGCAATTGAATTGAATTGAATTGAATTGAATGCATACATGTATATATACACCTCTGCTTATGCTGATGCATCAGCTTAATATTTTATTTTATATGTTAATATTAATATTTGTGGTTCTGTCCTCTTATGGTCTCTTCAGATGGATTAATTTAGTCCAACATTTGGCTCTCATTTTATTTGTGGTTGTTTTGTTTTACAAAATAATGGTGTATACGAGTTGTACTTGGGTGAGGGTTTTTATTTTTTTATTTTTCAGATCTGGATGATGAAAGTACCTTCAGGGACCTCAGTAAGCCCATAGGTGCTCTCAATGAGGAGAGGCTGCAGAAAATCAAGGTTTGTGGCCCTTTGCTAATAAGTTAAGTGTCATACATTTATAACACATAGCAAACAAGTTAAGTGTCCGAGGGTCTGAGGACTTATTTGTCTGCATTTTCTGTGTTAATCAGGAGCGTCTGCCAGACCTGCCAGAACCCAAGTTTTTGTATGGATCACATTACTCCAATCCTGGATATGTCCTCTTCTTCCTTGCTAGGATCGGTAAGATGTTTAATAGCTAAATTCATGCGTTAATAATAATAAAGTAAGCTTCTATAGCGCCATATCCCAGCCCTGTGGTGGTGTTTCAAGGCTGCTCCCACTACTCTTCTGTCATAGAACAGATCACATAGGTGTCATCCAGCTTTCACTAGCATGTCAGGTCTATTAGTCCTTTGCAGATACTGACAATTCTCTGTCATGTCCTACTGCCAGTCATATAACATGCCTGTCTGAAGACAATGAAAAATTAATTTATTTGCCAAGGGAAATTGCATGACGAACATGTCTGGTCTGTGATCTTACTCATTCTCCATTAATATTTCTATGCTTTAGCTCCAGAATATGTGCTGTGTCTTCAGAATGGAAGGTTTGATCATCCAGACAGGATGTTCAACAGGTGAGACTTTTTAAGTGATAAAGTCTTTAGTTTTCTCAAGCAGAAAGAATGCTGCATGGCTCAGTTTTATTTCTAGCTTGTAGATTGTTGAACAATTTATTTTTCAGGCTATAATTTCTTCTGCATTGAAATATGAAGTCAAGTACTTCACACTGGACCTTTCGTGTCCTTGGTGAACTGGACATTTCTTTCTAGTTCACTTCTACTCCCCTACAGTATGTGTCACTAATCTGTTGCATTAATAATAATAAACACATTTATATAACACCTTTCTGCAGTATCAGCCAAACTCAAAGGCCACACAGCAGACCACTTGGGTGTGTAAAGGAGGCATTCATGCTTGATTCGTACCGATTGCTAGTGGCCGTGACATTGTGAGAGATTAAAGAGGAACTCTTTCTGCCTCCAGAAGATATGGGCTATGCACTGGTGTAGAGTTTGGGAGGGATGTTTACTCAATCACTGGCATTACTAATATTTCTTGTTTTAGTCTCCAGGGTTCATGGAACACGGGAGTTTATGGGGGAAGTAGAGAGGAACACAATGCTTTCATCAATATTATTTTTCCTGTTTCAGCATACAGGACACATGGACTAACTGTCTGACTGGGGCTTCTGACTTCAAGGAGCTGATTCCAGAATTTTATGCTGGCTCAGGAGAATTTCTAGTGCATAATGGAGTGAGTGGACTGGCTGCTAGATTTGCTGGGCGAGGAATTTCCCCAGTTTATGATTCTGCTGATTTACCATAAGTGTGTGTGTGTACATGTGTGCATGCAGGTAATATCTTTCAAGTTCTTTGTCAATTCTTTTTGCTCATCATCCACAAATTTAATTCAAATGCTCAAGATCACCTTCTTTGCCTTTAAATTCTGTCTTTTAGGTGATCAACTTTGGTTTTCGTAATGATGGCCGACCTGTAGGGGATGTGTCCTTACCACCATGGGCCTCAGGTGAGAACTCTTTAGCAAGCCAAATGCTTCTTGTTTTTTAACATGATGTATTAAGGTTTCCAGACACTAAACACTTGGCTGAACAGTTTACTAAATGCCATTGACAACATATCAATGTGGCTTTAATCAGGAATACCATGACAGGCCTAATCTTAATTTGCTGAGAATATGATGTGACTAGCCCATCAAGATTTGAGTAGCTCTTCAGAAGACTTGACCTGCCTGTTATAAGACTCTCCAGTTACAAGATGCATTAAGTCTTTCATCATGATGATTATATATTTTGTCAAGACACAATATTTAAATTGAGAAGGGCCTGATGTGTTGTGAATTCCTTCTGAATCTTTGATTTGCTGTCTTATCATCTCATTCTCCATTTCGGTTTCTGTATCATTGTTTTATCTCAGTCTGTTTTCTTTTTTTCTTTGTTCCATTTACTGTCAGTTCATCATGTTTGTCAGGTTTTGTCTGTTGGATTGAATCCTTATCACCTTCCCTCACCTACCTCTCTTGCACTTCAAATGGGAAGAAGTGGGGAGGAGTGTGAGTGTGTAAAAGATAGCAACATCATGTATGTTTTTTTATATATATGTGTATATGTTTTAATTATTTTTTTTCTTTTTGGTATTCGCTGACTAGATCCTAAAGACTTCATTTGCAAACTGCAAGAAGCACTGGAATCAGATTATGTGTCCCGCCACCTTCACCTCTGGATTGATCTGATCTTTGGCTACAAACAACATGGGGAAGCAGCAATGGAAGCTGACAATGGTAAAGTCGTTTCATCACAGAGATTTTGCACTGAATAACTAAGTGCCATACATACAAACATTCTATCTGCACCTGGCTTCACCATTCATGTGATTTCTACTCCTAATTTCACTTTCATGTGATTTCTGCTCTAATCTTCACCTTTTACCTGATCTCTGCTTCTGTTGATTTTGGGTTTCATAACTCCATTTAGCCGTGCGTTTTTTTTTAACATATTTTCTGAAAACAATGGGGAAAGTGTCTATGGAAAGGAAAAATGAACTGGAGTCAAAGCCTTCATGGCAGGCATTTGTAAAGCACAGAAAAATAAGCAATGTCTGATAGATTTATCCAAGGCATGTAACTATTTGTTCACACTTCAAGCAGTCTTTAGAAGGTTCTTATTCTCTTCTTGTGCTATTTCTAATCTTGATGAGGATGATGCTTATTATGTACAGTTTCTTTGCAAGATCAGAACTCATTGCACTCTATCAAGGCACTAATCTCCTGTCACTTTGTTAATCTTGTCTTCTTCTTCTATCACTCTTTTATGCATTAAACAGCTTCAGATAATTTCCTTGTATCTTGATTGCATCTCGATTGAAATTTTGATTGTATCTCAATTGTTCTTAAAACCACTTCAGCAATGAGGAGGAAGTATGAGTCTAGTTTTTTTGTTTTTATTTATTTTGTGGTTGTCAGAAAAGATTTAGAAGACCCTAATCACCAAGCATTCAGACTGTTGTCTTTTTCTTTGCAGTCTTTCATTATCTGACCTATGAAGGCTCAGTGGATTTGCAAAGGTCAGTATCTGGCAGACTCGCCTGTGGTCAGTTCATCAGAACATCAGGATATTTGTATCTGTAGTTGATTGCAGTTTGAAGCAATGTAGCTACACTATATTAGCAGCTTGAAGCAGTGTAGTTGTACTATATTAATGTAGCTACACTATATTAGCAGCTTAGTGCTATTTTGGCCCTACTGAGCAACACTTAGATTTCACTCTGTCTTTCATTCTGACCGCTAGTGAAACTTCATGGAGATTGTTTCTACATGTATTATAGAGGGGTGACCAGTAGCCCAGTCCTGATTTATATTTGGGCTTATGGTGCACATTGATGCATACCTACAGAAGCATCGCGATGAATGTGTTGGGTGGTTATTGGTTAGGTCTTTTGGTGCCAGTGAGCATAGACCTACAGCAGCATTGCAAAAAAGTGTGTCCAGAAAGGAGTATAAAAGGGCGGAGTGAAGCAGGATGATACAACAGTGGCAGAGATCTGAACAGTGACAACAGAATGAGGGAGGGACAGATGCTTTTTGGAGTCCCACCTGCACTTTGCCACTCATGACATAAGACTGAAAACTTGCTGTAGAGGGAATGTCGCCATGGCATTTTGCCAAGCTCATTCAGTGATTGGGGATTTTGCTGGATCTCCTCCTGCAACTGGTTGTGTGTGTGAGAGAGAAAGTTTTTTATTCCTGCAATATCCACTAAACCAGCGGTTCTCAACCTTTTACTTGTGGCGACCCCCCTGACGAACACCGGTACGTCCGCGACCCCCTTAGCCAGCTAGGTCGGTGGAAGAGCGGGGGGGAGCCTTAGCTAACCTCGAACGCCGCGTCGAGGAAATCAATGCAATTCAACAACGGAAGAACAAAGTTCGTATCTGCAAGAAGTATAACTGTTAATGAAATTTTACTAAAGCAAATTCTGCGGTGCTAATAAATATTATTTTATTGGACACTCACTTTGATTAATGAGAAGGTTGAGCCTGCTTGCTGTTGCATAGAGAAGCGAACCTGTGTGCGATGTTCGTACCCACTGCTATTCGCAGCTCAGCCTCTGCGTCCACACGATTTCTGTATTTCGACTTCAGTGCTGCCAATGCTGAAAATCCTTGCTCACACATATACGAAGTTGAAAATGGCAGAAGAACTTTCATTGCTTTCTCAGAAAGGAGAGGATATTCACCGTTGACGCTAATCCAGAATTTTGGAACTGGTGTTGTTTGAAGACCATTTTCAGGGATTGGTCACTCGAAAGGTCGATGAGCTGCTCTTCTTCTTGCGTGGACAACCCGCTTGTGCTAGGATTAGCCAGAAATGGATTACGAATCCAATCGTATTTAGTCACATCAATTTCAGCGAAATAATGCTGAAACCTTTCTTGCAGTCCGCTTAGATGGGCAATAATTACATTCTTCACCTGATCAAGATTCAAGTTAAAGTCAGCCTTGCACTTACACAAGCACGGAAACATATAAAAAATATTTTCTTGGCGTATCTTTTGCGTCCACAACGAAATTTTTCGGACGAAAGCATTCATCTTGTCAGTTGTTTGTAATATGGTGGTGTCTTTCCCTTGCAGAGAAGTATTCACAACGTTCAGCTTCTCAAATATGTCCGATAAATATGCCATTAGCAGCAGTCATCGGTCGTTCTTAAGCCCCCACCCCGCACTGTCTGGTCATGGCCTTCTGTCAGGGACCTATAGAGTACTAGGACTGAGCACGTGCGAGGGCGAAAGGGTGTGAATGATGGACGTTTCCTGAATGCGTGCCTTTTTTTTTTTTTTTTTTTAAAAAAAAAAGAGAGAGGTGTGACTGGAGAGGGAGAGGGGAGTCAGCGATGAGAGATTGGGGGAGACAGAGGGCAAAAGGCGAGAGGAGGGAGATTGGAGGCTTAATTGTTGAGAGGGGGATTGTGTTTTGAGTTTTGGAAGTGAGAAGTCACTGCATGCCGAGACAGTGTACTTGAATAGGGAGAAGAGATTTGGAGTTTGATCGCCCTCACCACTCGGTTACACAATGTAAACTAATTTCACTAATACCAGTATAAGAAACTTTTAAAAAATGACCACCTTCGCGACCACCTTGTAGGCACGTCGCGACCCCCCAGGGGGTCGCGCCCCACAGGTTGAGAACCGCTGCACTAAACCCTTACTACACAGTTTTAGATTAACAGATGATAAAACCATTCAAACAAAACTGTGTTGTGGCACTTTGACAGCAATAACTAATAGTGTACTGTCTAAGGCTTTCTCTCTCCACCCTAACCCCTGGATTTGAATGATTCTTTGAAACATAGAGGTAACTCTTTATATCAGGCATAACCTGCTTCTAACAGACATTAAAGTAAGCAAGTTAAGAGAGAGAAATTTCCGTTTTGTTATAAAATGAAAGATTGACACGAAAGGGCCTGCCTGATTTTTGTTGTTATGACTTTCTATCAACTGAAAGACAGGCAGTGTCATATCTTTCCAACAGAATCAAAGACCTAAACGAGAGGGCTTGCTTGGAAACTCAGATCATGGAGTTTGGACAGACACCAAAACAGCTTTTCACCTCTCCCCATCCCCAGCGTTTGACAAGTGGACCCATCCCACGACCCCTGGTGGCTCACAGCGTTTCATTGCACATTAAGCCTGAGGTGCAGGTGGTCAGCAATGTGCACCTGGAGGGCGGAGATGCTCCATCACTCATGCAGACAAACTTATCTGGTGAGCATGTACTCCCAAGCTTATCTTTATTTTATTGCAATTTTTTTCACTTTAGGGCCATTATAACTGAAGCATTTTGTGTGTGTGTTTTCTTTATCTTGTTGATACAAGTTTAATGTTTTATTATTATGTCTATAATATAGTTTGTTTCCTCAGGAGTAGATCATGCCAGCAGGCTTATCTGTGCGTAAATTATGATCCACAGAGCTACGTGATATGTGGTTGAGATCTGTTGGATCTAGATAGCAGCTGGATCTGGTTAGTTACACTAAACAACAGCTGGATCTGTGGTGCATTTACACTAAACAGTATTGAGATCTTTTGTGTGGTTATGCTAGACAACAGTAGCAACTTAGCAGTCTGTTTTCCAGTTCAGTAGCTTTATTAGACTGCAGCTGTATGTTTTTAGTAGAGTACTGCATCTCAAGTTCAGCAGCTGTTAGTTCTTAGTTAATTCTTTCTGAGTTCTTTACCATGTAAAAACTACACCATAATTTTATTGTAAGTGTAGATTACAACCTTTATTTAGTAAGGTCATAGGTCATTTTTGTTCCAGTGGATGTTGCTGATAAACAGGATGACAAAGAAGAAGGTACAGCTGTGAATTTTAAGAATTTTGACAGCCTAACACCACAGCTGGAGTATACACTTCACAAAAAGTTAGTAAACATTCAGCATACAGTTTATATCTGCATGGGAAAGACTGAAATTGTGTTGAGTCAGTAAGCAGTAGGAAGAACGTTAGAGGTGCTGAGATAGTTGCCACCTGCAAAAATCTCTTAAACTTTACCTTTTTCAAAAATTTCTTACCTGTTGAATTCTTTCCTCAGCAGGCATGGCCGCAGTACTGTCTTTGCTCACTTTCTCTCTATGTATATATTCTTCTCTGCTGCTGTTTGTAACCTTATTTTTGCCATCAGTTTTCTTGTGATAGTATTGGAAAGCAGTTGGCAGCATTACTAGTTACTTGTATTACATATTCTACCAGGTCTTCATTTGTCAAACATGTTTTTTGTTCCAGCATTGTAACAGCTGTTCATATGTCTGCAGATGAGAAGAACATCTTCTCAGTTTCTCACGGTAAGTTAACAATAAGCAGTGTACTCATGCTCAGCATTCAAATTCACTGTTAGGACAGGGGAACAGATCACAGAGACATGGTTGATATCATCATATTTGGCACCTGGCAGTCTGTAGACATCTTTGAGAAATATTCATTGCTATAGCACTGGAAAATAGATCATTGTGTCAGAACTAATGGGTATATTGGGCACTTCATATTGTGCAGATGGTCCTCTAAAGATGTTATCCACTAGAAGAACATTGAGTCCAAATTAATGGGTCATATTTGACATGGTTTGTTGTGTAGATGGTCTGCTAAAGATGTATTCACTAGAAGAACAGCGGCAGCTGAGGAGTGTCAACCTGTCCTCTATGGTGAGAATAAGCTTGCTTTCAGTCTTCCATCACTTCATACTTCTCCATTCTCTTTTACTTTCATAATTTATTCCATTATCTTGCATCTCTTCTATTGTCTTTTGATCCTGTAATGTATTATATTACAAGTATGATAAAAAAATTTATTATCCTGTGACATGCATGTATTATAAAATACATTATCTTATTATTCTGTGACATGTATTACGTGATCATAAAATGCACTTTGTTAGTCTGTTGCTATTTTTTAACTTTATCACTGGATTATTTCATTTTGTCTTACCCTTTATATTGGATAGCTATGATAATGGAAGCTGACATAATCACCAGAACGTTAGCTCACTTGTTCATTTGTCACTAAATTTTTTGGACCTGTGAACTTAGACAATCTTTCTGTGGCAGCCATTGTCTTCATGTGTGGTCATGCCAGACAACAAAACCATCATTGCTGGCAGTTGGGATAACAATGTGTAAGTATCACTGTATTACAACAGTCAGTTACCAGTCCTAAGAAGCTGTCCTCTGTAGTTGTAACTTGTCTGTGCACCATATTATAGTCCCAGAGGGAAGAAATGGAGAAAATAAGTAATATTGAAGTAAAAGCCATACCAGGGTGTAAGTGGTGCCTCTTTGCTCTCCAACAGTTATATAGCAATTATATAAAACTTGTTTTAAAATTATATAAAACTTGTTGAACTCTGAATATAACAGTTATTCATTTATAGCTTTTGACATGTTTGTAAAACTGAAAATTGATTTCTGTGCCAAACAATCCCAGGGACAAAGCATAGCCTTTATGCAAATTTCTTTCTGCTCAAGTATTTTTATATTCTTTAAGATTAATGCACAGTATTGTTAAGTAAAGTACCCAGAAATTTTGCTTTGAAAATATGTCTTGAATTTGTATTGTTTACAGTTATTTCTACAGCATAGAGTATGGCAGTGTGCAAGAAACTCTTCAGGCACATGACGATGCAGGTTTATACTTTTGCTTGTATATCATCATATGACCAGACTAGTGTGCATGTATGTGTGCTAGAATAAAGATTCCTATCTGTGGTTTATGATTATTATGATCATTATAAATATATATTTATGATCATTGGTTAAGCAGGAGCATAGCAAGAAGAAAGCATCCTTAAGAAGAAACCTCTCAGATGAAAGTTAGGAACTTGTCATTCAGAATGCCAGAGATAGGAGATACATTTGCGGAGTTCATAATATTTTATATTCATTTCTTATTCTAGACTATCTTACTGCGCTTTTCATGATAAAAATATTTTTCGTATAGAAGTCAAGTAATTATTTGCATAGTAGAATACATGGAAACCTAATTAAAATATATACTAATAAAATTCTCCTCTTGGCCTGTCTTTCATCTGTAGTATCTTGCATCATGTGGATGGAAAGGGTCCTCTATACAGCATCATGGGATGGAACTGTCAAGGTAAGCGAGACTAAGGTAAAAGGTCACCCTTAAGATCAAATGGTGAGTTAAATTATTGATTTTTAGAGTTTGTTCTCATGAAATTTTACTGGCATTGCAGTGAAGACTGCAACAATTTATCCCTTGAGTATTTGTGGATCATTTTCAGAATTATAAAGGGCTTAAAAGTTTTGTGTGCTTAAATTATAGTGATAATTGCATAGCTCTGCTAGCTTGAGCTTGAAAGTCCAGTATGGACCACTGCTAGGTTGATGAAACTCCAAGGTGCTAACAAAACTGATAATGCAGTATTAGTCTATGAAGGCATAAAATGCCCTTGTTTTAGGTAAACATGATCTTGTAACTTACCTTTGACCAATATTTGGTCAAAGTGGACTTCTCGTCAACCTTTTCTTTTTTTACTAAGTTCCAGAACATTGTAATGCTTTTTGTTTTTCTAAATAGTTATATTACTTTATTATATGCAATTAAATGGGTGCTTGTTGTTTATGCAGATGTGGCAGCTGGAAGAAGAGCAGGATTCAGTAACACACTCTGAATACCTAGTGAGTTATCTGTTATATGTTCAGAAAGACATAAAGTCTACAGATATAATGACAAAAATGTCCTTATTTCCTACAGTGCCCTCTTTAGTCTTATTAATAGAGCAATGCCTCATGTGTATGCTTGAAGCTCTGGCTTGGCTGTATCTTTTAGTTCATCAGTATTCAAATTGAGGCCAGTCTTTGGTTGCTTTTTCTGAAAAATATTAATTTTTTAAATTTATGAAGCATTTTTGTTACCAACTCATGACAGCTGTATGTTCTATTAATCTGCAAGCAATTATGAGTTCAACTTTGACTTAAATTAACCTTGAAAGTTTACTTGATAAATCTGTAAAGAATAAGTGTCCAGTGTACAGCTGCAATTCTATGGATAGGGCCAACTAGACCATGAAGATGGGGTGCTGTGCATGGACACCCAAGCATCCTGTCGGCGCTTGGTGACAGGGTCACGAGATGGCCATCTGGCTTTGTGGGACCTTGACCACTGCTACCTTGTCAGCAGCATCTCTTGTGAGTAAAGAGAGAAGGAAATGGTACATGCATTCATGTGTGTACATATGGGTGTGTGATCTAGAGACAGAAGAGAATAAAAAGAAGACAAGATTCAAATGGTGAAAGCAAACATGATAGTAGGGAACATGTTTAGAAAAATGCCACAAATAAATCACGAGTTTTCTTGTGTTGCAGTGCATGATGGGCCTATAAATGCTTGCTACATGTGCCTTGGTAAGTGCTTAGGCAGTTGCTGCATTTAATCTCAAAAACTAAGGTGAAAAGAGCTTGGTGACAGAACAGAACCATGAACTCTTGCAGTAAATATTTCCTTACAAATGCTGTAACTTGCATCCATGCAAGTGTCATAATGTGGGTACTACAGTTTTCATGTAGATTTTCATGTAGTTGCAACCCTGATGCACTGTTCTTCATGTGTGCATTGCAGAAAGTCGGCGTATTGTGACTTGTGGGGCAGATCGACTCCTAAAGGTCACAGACATGGACACAATGACAGAAATGTTTGCAAAGGATTTAACTCACCCAGTTCTGTGAGTAGATGCCAGGATGAGTGATACTCATACAGCGTTGCACATGACAAGCTAAAAGACTTTTTATATCAGATTATTTTTGTCTTAATGATTCTGAAGTTGCATATATATATAAAATGCTTATGGTGTTGTGGCAGTGATGTGCAAGTAGAAGACTGCACTATGCACAAGAAACACTGAAGTAGTCTACATTTGCCAACAATAAATTCCTCGTAAATGCCAGTTTATTGTATAGGTGCTCTAGGCTAGCATTAACGTTACTAAACCTGACTGTCATCTTTGCAAACCGTGTAACAGCTCATTTAACATGTAGCATCATTCTAACATCAGTTTTTTTTCTGGCAGCTGCATAGGTGCACTGGGAAGTCTGTTAGTAACAGGCAATGCAGCAGGTTTGCTACAGGTGTGGGATATGGATGTAGGTCAAGTGGTGGCACAGCTGGAAGCGCACAAAGGTAAGACATACAGCATTTGTGTCCATCCACAGATATCACACAGGCAGAAGGTTTCCTAAGGCTTATGTGCAGTTTAATGTTAACACTCACCTCAACTTCATACAGGGAAAGATTTATTAAATCCAAATATTGATTAACTGGCAGTGATCTACCTCAGATTATGGTGAGAGACAAAAAGGCAATCTCTAAAAAAAAAAAAAGAAAAAAAAGAAAAGAAAAATACACCTTTTTAAGGGAGAACCACAATTCCTAGCAGAAATCGCAAATATTTGTTTTGGTGAGAGTCAGAAGTGGCAAGTTAACAAGGTTTGACAGTGCATGACATGCTTAGTTAAGGAATTAAGTGCATATTTACTTGCAAATGGTGTGACCACCTTTTCATTCTGTTGTCCAGGTGGCATCACAAGCATCGACACAAGGGGAGTCCTACTGTCAGGAGGTGAAGACCGCTGCATCAGACTGTGGAAACCTGGACCTTGACTTTGACCGAGGTGGGGACAGCGGGATATGTGTCCTTGACCTTAAGATGCTGCATTGTCGCAGTGAGGAATGGAGTTCGAGGTGGCGGCATGTTGCTTTATGGCACATTTATAGTTTATTTGCATCTTGCATCCTTTTGGGATTTTTTTCCCCCAATGTCCATATTTCATTCTTTGCATGGATGCAAAATGTTACAAAACACTCCAGTGGTCTTTCATTCAACTGATCGACTGATTGCAATTGCACACTAAGAGAGGAACCAGCAGTGCATTTGTGCGGACGCAGCCAAATATTATTGTTATGCACATATTAGATGATGATGTAGTGGACATACTTTTGCCCTGCTCAAAATGATCACAAACTGTTGAGTATTGAAAAGTAGCCATTTCACAAGTTTGTATTTTTGTTAACTGCAGGGCAGGGGGAGGGTGAGAGAAGAGCTGGTGCTTGTGTAACACAAGAATGTGCATCACTCCAAAGCTTTGGAGAGCCACATATCAGCCATTGTTCTTGCTTGTCTGAAACATTCCTTAGCATCATTGTTAACGTTGTTTGTGTGTTCATTCCGTGCTTGCCAAAGATTTGCCACAATGTGGTATTTTTTACTGGATGGAACTTTGCTATAAGCAACATCAAGACTTATTTGCCGAGTGAAAACAGTGAGAGGTTTTAGGTCTCATCAGTAACAGAATAAAGTCAACAAATTAATATTTTCTGTACATTTTCAATTTCATGAAAAGTGTAGCCAGTTGTTTTTGGTCTGTCACAACAAGAGGAACTGCCCAAGATGACCTTACTTGTTGCAGTCCAGTAGACAGATGTCTGTACATGACCACTCTAAAATGCAAGGAATTTACAGGACACAAAATCCTCCTGATCAGTTATAAAGCAAAGGACTATCATTTGACTATGCTTACTAAATCTGTTCCATTTGCCTGTTTGAGGAAGTTGATATGATAATCTAGCACGAAGGTAGGATGGGAAACAAAATCCCTCATCAGCCACAAGCAACTATCAATCGACAAGCGATCCGATTATTACACGCGACAGTTTGTTACAGAGAGATAACTGATGCTTACCAATCTGGTTCAGACTCTTCCTGAGCCAAGTTTGTTTTATTAATATGTTGTACACGGTTGGCTCATCCCCTGCTAACTCCTTCAGGTTAAGAAAACCTTAACTACACATATAGCTAAAGCATACACATACAATGTTTGGTAATTATTGTTGTTATGGATGCAGGTTACAGATAACATTTAGTGCTGTATAGCTTTCAAGCAATGAGCAAGACCTGCCAATATTTTAAATGTAGACAACTATATAAAGTGAACAATTTTTAATTCTTAAAACATTCCCTTTTCCTCACTTGTGAGGGGCACAGTTCAGTACATCCTATTATCATAGGTAATGACATTTGTACCATTGTCTACCAATCCAAATGACATTTGTACAACACCAACCAGCATTGAAAAGGTAAAAGATACTGGTAGATATTTATGATGAGCTAAAGACAAAATTGTCTGGCTACATGGAGGTATTAAAATTAGGAACACATACCCTGCCAAGCAGTTTGAAAATGTACACATTCTATATTGTGCAGAAACTGTAGCATGTATCTAGAATGAGTCTTACCAACTGCAAAAAAAAAAAATGTCCTTGGTGTCCATGTGATTGAGCTATTCACTACAAATTTGACATACAGTTCCTATCCATCACAGCAAGAAGAGGGCGGTGATTCATTTTTACAAAAAAATGGATGTTATCTCCTTTGCCTATTTTGTGCCCCAGTTCTTGATCAGCTCCACTGTCAAGACCTAGTGAACTATGTGATACAGCTTTTGTTCTTCCTCCTCAAGACATGAAGACATTAGTTAACCTGATGTCTGTAGGCGTGCATACTTGTATCTTATAGGAAACAAACTGCATCATCTTCAGATGATGAGCTCCTAATGCAAATCCTTGAGGTAAATGAAAACATATAAAACTATAAACATATTTTAGTTTATCCCAAGATTTGCATATTACCTGCTATTCTTTCCCTGTGAAAATATGCTGCTAGTAGCCACCATGACATTGCTCAAAGCAAAGGAGGGCTATGTAAAAAGCACAACACACACACAATCTAAAACATCTGAAGCAAAACTAGTTGTCAACTGCAAAGGTAGCAAAGTACAAATTAAGAGTTGAGGGTTAAAGCTGCTGTTTACTACCAAACAAGCAACAACAAGCCTCAGCAATACTGTAACACAAAGAAAGCCAAGACACGGGTGTAAAATTACTACCTAAACAAAACTGTTAAATTTAAGAATCATTTTATTGCCGCAATTAATTTTCCATCTGAATTTCTTTGTGTGATAATTTTGTCATAGCTTGGACTTTGCTGTCTCCAAGCAAAAGTTATAAATCATTTACATACAATGCAGAGGAAAATGTTCATAAGACTTTCCACAAGAACACAAAAAAGTTCATGGAAATCTTTTTATACACACTTAAAAAAAGTTAACATTGAAAATTTCAACTACACATGTCCACAAACATGCAGCATTACACTGTCAAAAAAACACCAAACTCCATATGCCCTGACAACAAATTCATAAAATATTGTGTGAAAATGTGGTCTACATTTTAAAACATTAACAAAAAATGTTAAAAAAACTTCCACCACATATTGTGCAAGCATGTAAAATGTATTTAACAAGCACACACATACCCATTCACACCAGTCAAATCAACCATTTCCTTTGTACTTGCTACCACGAATTACTACCAGGAAAAAGACCAAATGGGCTGAAAGGCTGTAACAGCACCTGGTTTCCCCATGTGCAAAAATGATCAACTGTTTATGGGTGAATGTGAAAGTGATCAACTGCAGAGAGGAGTCGCTTGTGCTCATGGTTTGATCACAAGCAGCCTGCATGTTCTAAATATTCTGACTGGCAGAGCTGGTCAATGTGTGAGACATTTGTACTGTATGTGAAGATAAGGTATTGCCACAATTATTATTTAAAAAAAATAGTTAAGGTGAACAAAAGCCTCCATCTGCTGTCAGTGTGAGAACTCAAGAGACCACAGTGTCTGACAATAAGCAAGCACATGCCACACCCACACACTCATGAGTTTGTGCATTGAGCTCAAGCCTGCACACTGGTACACACATCAGAAAGACTATTTACATGCAATTTTTAAATGCATTCACATGTAAACTGTTCAGTAAAACATGCACAAAACAAAACTAGAAAAACACCAGAAGCAAAACCTTCACCATATGCTACACACATGCTGCTCTCTCATCAGGCAAGGCAGCCGGAAAACCTTGCAGCTGTAAGCTCAGCACCACCGGCATCTACGGTCTGTGATATGGGTGCAATTACAATATGTAAGCTATAATTTCTATTGAGGGACCTGCTAAACCACGGTACACCAGGTCCTGGCTTTTTAAGCATGCTTGACCATAGTTTTATCATTGTGTGATATTCTCAACCCTTGCCTCTTGCTACAAAAATTTTTAAATTAAATTCAAATGTATGCATTCCATGGACATAAATTTCTTACAAGAAAAGGTTTAGACTTTAGAACAAACAAATCACAGCTATGGTAAATGTAATGGTTCAAAATTTGTCAGCTTTAAAACATAAATACATAGGCAATGTGTGTTGGTACAACTGGGAAAGCTAAGCCAATCAAGCAACTTCATTCAAGGTATGACAGATCAGTCACACTCACACAGGCAGTATTTTCATCTGCTTCAGGTTCTCCTCTCACCCAGTACAGCTCATGGCTGCGAATCAGGTTCACTCTGCATTCTTCCTTTGTGAAAACAGTTGTTTTCTATTGTATTTATGTTGTAGTCAGTGTAAAGATCAACAAACTGCACATTATTACAAGCATGCTGTGGAGGGCTGGATTTGTAGACAAAATATTGGATCAATAGGAAAATAAAACAAAAACTGCAGTAAACTGCAGCAGATAATATCCCAAAACAGTTTGTGGCTTTTGTTGAGGCACCGATAAAGATGTGTTTAAAAGGAAGGGAAGCATACAAAAACCAATGCAATGACAACAAGTTGTGGATATTTTAAACATTATGCGAGAATGCCACCTTTTTTTTTTTCTTGAAAGCAGATCTGAGGAAGAGCTAGTGTTCTGTTTTGTCACTGTCAGCATTACTGTTGACTGAAGGCACAATGTAGAGAAGTTTCTGTAGGAATGTGGTCAATTGCACTGAAACACAGAACAAACTCTGGTTTGATCACAGCCACAACTTTAACTCAACAAGCATTTTACCACAAAATACTTTCACACAAAACACTAGCTACCCCGGATGCTTAATTACTGGACTGCTAGCAGATGAATTTTCTGCATCAACTGCTAAAATGAGGCGTTTGTGAATGAGCTTCCACTCTTAACATCAAAGTAACAAGGAAGATCAGACAATGTGAGCCTTTCATGTGGTTTCATACTGACTGAGGTGCAAAATCTCAAGCGTTATGCTTTGTTGTGTTTGAGGCTTATAGGCTCTAAGCAGGTGGGGGTCCAGGATCAATGACTTTTGTAGTTAAAAAAACAAACAAACCAAACACTGTAAACAAATAACACACTTAAGTATACTGTTGCCTGATTCATCTTCAACTTTCTGTGGTTCTGGATGTTAACAGCTTTCAACTTCACAATATGCTAGCCCTGATTGGCTGACTGCAGACAGTCTAGTATATTTAAACCCATGTAGTGTCCTATGCAGTCCACAGCACTTAGGTTACCAGACATATTGTCCAGTACATGCCTGTGAAGGAAGATCTGCCACTGTACCTATTACCTGTGGTGACAGCTCCATGGGGGAAGTATTTCTCTTCATTAGCTTCTCTCTTGCTTTCAAGTAAAAATCTCAAGGTCTGGCAGGGTGCAATATTTTGTTCAAATCAGTTAAGCTCTGAATGAAATACTATTTCCCTAAAGATAAGGGAGTAACACTTTTCAGTTTTCCAGTTACAAGCCAAAAAACAAAAATGAAAATGCACACAAAAAATGAAAAGTAATAACTAACAGAAATCACTGAAAACAATTTATCTACTTCAAAGAGGAGTGCAAAATTTGAGATTTCTAGCCAAAAGTGCACTGCACAAGTTTGATGACAAGGCAGTCAAAGAAAATGTCAAAACAGGAGCAAACGCTCACCTGCACCTGGTATCCTGATGTTCATGGCAACTGCAGGGACATAAACTATCAGTCCAATTACAAGGAAAAGGAGAGTATATGACCCACTGCCTGCAGGATCTCGAATGATGGGAGCTAACAGCAGGTACACACAGGCCAGCAGCACAATGATGGGAACCACGATGGGCACCTAAAACAAGAACTTCATCTGCAAGTAACTGAGGCCTACAATGCTGCTATGCATGCATCAAATAAATGCATCAAATAAATCTCTGTTAATTCTAGATGTAAAACAAGAACTTCATTAGCAAGCAGTTGAGGCCTACAATACTATTAGCTGCACAGCATGTCACACCCATCAAAATACTCCTGTAGTATAAATGCATCAAATAAATCTCTATTATTTTATTTCTTGCTACATTTCTTGTACAATGTGGCTGTTACTGCCAAATTATTGTTGCACATAGCAATACTTAAAAGGCACTAGACTGGTATGCAGGTAATAACAATCCAATCAACAGTACTAATAGACTTGGTCTTAAGAGATCCCAAGTAATGTTGCAATTCAGTAGACTTCCTGTCTGATTAAATTTTATCGATTCAATCAGCAATTTCAAACAGTGAAAGCAGGTCAAAATCTTAGCACTGAGGCAAGGCAGGTGACTGTAAATATATGAAAAGATGGCTATAAACAGTGCAAAATCACTTGTGTGGAGGGGGGAGAACTGAAACCACTTGTTGTAGTGTGTGACTTGAAATGAATGAAAAAACTGAGCTTTGAGGTGGATGGCCTTCTAAGCGCCTTGCACTGCAATTTGTTTACATGTCTGCCATTCTGAATCAGTGGCACCAAATTTTAAACACGGAGAGAAAAAAGCGCAAATAGTGGCACTAACAAAAATCAAAATGTTAACACACATTTGCATCTAGAACACAGAAAAAAGAGCACATGGC